>NW_025920138.1:1428898-1606293 GCF_902686445.1 Sciurus carolinensis | reverse complement strand
GGCCATTTTGACAATATTAATTCTGCCTATCCAAGAACATGGGAGATCTTTCCATCTTCTAAGGTTTTCTTTAATTTCTTTCTTTACTGTTCTGTAGTTCTCATTGTAGAGGTGTTTCACCTCTTTTGTGAGATTGATTCCCAAGTATTTTATTTTTCTCAATGCTATTGTGAATGGGGTAGTTTTCCTAATTTCTCTTTCTGAAGATTCATCACTTATGTATAAAATGCATTGGATTTATGAGCATTGACCTTGTGACCTGCTACTTTACTGAATTCACTATGAGTTCTAAAAGTTTTCTGGTGGAATTTCCAGGTTCCTCTAAATATATAATCATGTCAGCAGTGAACAGGGATAGTTTGAGTTCTTCTTTTCCAATTCGTATCCCTTTAAATTCTTTGGTTTGTCTAATTGCTCTGGCTAGAGTCTGAAGGATGATGTTGAATAGAAGTGTTAAAGAGGGCATCCCTGCCTTGTTCCAGTTTTTAGGGGGAATGCTTTCAGTTTTTCACCATTTAGAATGATATTGGCCATGAGCTAAGGGTTGATGGCCTTTACAATGTGAAGGAATGTTCCCACTATCCCTATTTTTCCTAATGTTTTGAGCATGAAGGGATACTGTATTTTATCAAATGCTTTTTCTGCATCTATTGAAATAATCATGGGATTCTTAAATTTCATGGTGAATGACATTAATTGATTTCTGGATGTTGAACCAACCTTGCATCCCTTGGATAAAACCCACTTGATCTTGGTGCACTATATTTTTAATATATTTTTGTATGCGATTTGCTAAAATTTTGTTGAGAATTTTTGCGTCGATGTTCATTAAGGATATTGGTCTGAAATTTTCTTTCCTCGATGTGTCTCTGTTTGGATTAGCTATTAGGGTGATATTGGCTTCATAGAATGAGTTTGGGAGGATTCCCTCCTCTTCTTTTTCATGGAATACTATGAGGAGTATTGGAATGAGCTCTTATTTAAAGGTTTTGTAGAACTCAACTGAGAACCCATCTTGTCTCAGACTTTACTCTTTTGGTAGACTTTTGTTGACCACTTCTATTTCATTGCTTGAAATTGATTTATTTAAGTTGTGTGTGTCCTCCTCGTTCAGTTTCTCTAGAAACTTGTTGATGTCTTTGAGGTTTTCCGTTTTGTTGGAGTATAGATTTTCAAAATAGCTTCTAATTATGTTTTCTATTTCACTCATATCTGTTTTGATATTTCCTTGTTCATTCTGAATTTTAGCAATTTGATTTTCTCCCTCTTTGTCTTGTTAGTGTGGCTAAGGGCTTATCAATTTTGTTTATTTTTTCAAAGAACCAACTATTTCTTTTGTTAATTTTTCTGATTGCGATTTTTGTTTCAATTTCACAGATTTCATCTCTGATTTTAACTATTTCCTGTCTTCTAATACTCTTGGTGTTGGTCTGCTCTTTTTTTTCTAGGGCTTTGAGCTGTAGTGTTAAGTTATTTGTTGATTTCTACTTCTTTTGTTAAAGGTGTCCCATAAAATAAATCTTCCTCTAAGTACTACTTTCATAGTGTCCCAGAGATTTTGATAGGATGTGTCTTTGTTCTTGTTTACTTCTAAGAATTTTTTTATTTTCCTCCTGTTGTCTTCTGTTATTCATTCATCATATAATACTGTATTATTTAATCTCCAGGTATTGGAGAAGTTTCTGTTTTTTATTCTGTCATTTATTTCTAATTTCAATCCATTATGATCTGATAGAGTTTAAGGTAGTATCTCTATCTTCTTCTATTTGCTAACAGTAGCTTTGTGGCATAAAATATGGTCTATTTAAGAGAAGGATCCATGTGCTGCTGAGAAGAAAGTGTATTCATTCTTTGTTAGATCGTATATTCTATATATGTAGGTTAAGTCTAAATTGTTGATTGTGTTATTGAGATCTATGGTTTCTTTATTCAATTTTTGTTTGGAGAATCTATCCAGTGGTGAGAGAGGTATGTTAAAATCACCTAGTATTATCATGTTGTGGTCTATTTGATTTCTGGAATTGAGAAGGATTTGTTTGATGTACATGGATGAGCCAATGTTCGGGGCATAGATATTTATGACTGTTATGTCTTGCTGATTTACGCTTCCCTTAAGCAGCGTTTAATGTCCTTCTTTATCAATTATGACTAGTTTTGGCTTGAAGTCCACATTATCTGAAATGAGGATGGATACTCCAGCTTTATAGCTGTGTCCATGTGCATGGTATGTTTTTTCCCATCCTTTCACCTTTAGTCTATGGGTATCTCTTTCTATGAGATGAGTCTCTTGCAGGCAGCATATTGTTGGATTTTTCTTTTTAATCCAATCTGCCAGTCTATGTCTTTTGATTGATGAGTTCAGGCCATTAACATTCAGGGTTATTATTGTGATATGATTTGTATTCCCAGTCATTTGACTCAATTTATTTTTTGACATGATTTGGTTTCTCCTTTATTTGGCTATTCCTTTAGGCTAGTTTCTCCCATTGCTGATTTTCATCATTGTTTTTCATCTCTTCCTCATGGAATATTTTTCTGAGAATGTTCTATAATACCAGTTTTCTTTTTGTAAATTCCTTTAGCTTTTGTTTTTCATGGAAGGATCTTATTTTGTCATCAAATGTGAAAGTAAGTTTTGCTGGGTATAAGATTCTTGGTTGGCATCCATTTTTTTTCAGGGCTTGGTAAATGTTGTTCCAGGCCCTTCTAGCTTTTAGGGTCTGGATTGAAATATCTGCTGTTATTCTTATTGATTTTCCCCTGAATGTAATTTGATTCTTTTTTCTCGCAGCCTTTAAAATTCTGTCTTTATTTTGTATGTTAGCTATTTTCATAATAATGTGCCTTGGTGTGTGTCTGTTGAAATTTTGTATATTTGGAGTCGTATAAGCCTCTTTACATGGTTTTCCATTTCATTCTTTATATTTGGGAAAGTTTCTGATATTATTTCATTGACTAGATTGTTCATTCCTTTGGTTTGTTCCTTTAGCCTTCCTCAATCACAATAACTGTTAAATTTGGCCTTTCATGATATCCCATAATTCTTGTAGATTCTGTTCATGATTTCTTACCATCTTCTCTGTTTGGTCAACTTTGTTTTCAAGATGAAATATTTTGTCTTCAATGTCTGAAGTTCTGTCTTCCAGGTGTTCTATCCTATTGGTTATGCTCTCTATGGAGTTTTTAACTTGCTTTATTGATTCCTTCGTTTCAAGAATTTCTGTTATTGTTTTTCAGTATCTCTAACTCTATTGAAATGATCGCTTGCTTCCCATATTTGCTCTTTTAACTGTTGATTGGTACGATCATTTAATGCCTGCATTTGCTCTTTCATTTCCTCCTTCAATGCCAGCATTTGCTCTTTCATCTCCTCATTTGCTTCCCTGATTGTTTTAATTATGTACATTCTGAACTCCCTTTCAGACATTTCTGCTGTGCTGTCATTGGTTTTTATTGATATAGTATTCGGTTTGTTTGAAACATTTTCATCCCTTGTTTTCTCATATTGGTCAGATGTCAGTGGGACTCTGAGATATTGCAGATTTACTCTATAGGCTTACAGTGTCCCTGTAGATTTTCAGTGTATCACCTCCCAGCCTTCAGTAGCCTGAAGTCTTGGAGGAACTTGAAAATACAGTGCTTCCAAAGAAAGGTACCCCTACTCCGCTACTGGTTCCAGGGCTTGGAGCTGGATCTGTGTGGAAAGGGTCTCACTGGGGGGCCTGCTCCAAGAAGATGGCCCTGTGGGAGGAGCCCACTCCCGGTGTGAGCAGGCCTACTTGGGGAAGACTCTAGCTGCCTTGCCCTGCTCTGATAAGCTGCCCCTATCAGTGCCTGCCACCCAGGCCAAGATTCACCCGGTGTGGGAGACTCACCACGTGGCTCTATTTTATTTGAAGTCTCTCAATGCCTTTTCTTCTTTAGTCCTGGGTTCTGCAGTGACTGGAGATGCATTCACCCTCTAGTCCACCATCTTGGATCACCCCGTGGAAAGAGCCTCCAGCTGGAGGGGCCAGGGTTTCCTGGAGAATTTTCTGACTGCCTTCCCAGGTCCCAGAGGCTGCCTGCAAATTGGAGGTCTCCGTTGGCTCCGGGACTTGTCGCTGGCTCTTTGTGGAAAGGCTCTCCCTGGGCTGTCTGCCCCAAGAAGCTAGCCTTGAAAGGTGCCTCCTGCTGGAGGTAGCTGGTTTGCTTGGGGAAGTCCCTGGCTGCCCTGTTCTGGTCCCTGAAGTGCCTGCAGGCCGGAGCTCAACACGCTGGCTCCGATACTTGGAGCTGGTTCTGTGCAGAAAGGCTCTCACTGGGGGCCTGCTTTGAGAAGCTGGAGAAGCTGGCCGTGTGGGAGTAGCCCACCGCTGGAGTGTGCAGGGCTGCCTGGGGAAGACTGTAGGTGCCCTTCCCTACTCTGATAAGCCACCCCTATTCAGGCCTGCTGCCCAGGCCGACTTTCACCCACTGGGGGAGACTCACCCCATGGCTCTATTTTAGTCTGAGTCTCTCAATGCCTCCCCTTCTTGAATCCTGGGTTCTGGAGTGACAGTAGATGCAGTCAATCTCTAGTCCACCATCTTGGATCCTACCTTTATCTCTTCATCAGAATTTTGAAGTATATATTACAATGTGACCGAGAGCAACAGAGTGATTCTGGGATAGGGTGCATGACATAATATGATTAATTATTAAAGAGAGCACTGATTGTAGCATAATGAATAGAACAGGGTCGAAATAGGCAGTAATGGTAACAGGGAAAACAGCTTCCAGGGCAGGAATTTAGATCAAATGTGACAGTAACTGGCAGCACCCAGAAACCACTTCAGACGCAAAAACTCATGTGAGAGATTTTATTAGTAAACAAGCTGAATGTCTCCCTGCAGGGAGAGAGAGAGAAAATGAGAGGAAAAGAGAGAGAGCATGTGCACACAAGACAGAGAGTGAAAGCCAGGAGGAGAGAGCATAAAAGCAAGGAAGAAGAGAGAGAGAAAATGGGGGAGCTATTCTTAAGTAGTTCACAGGATAATAACTGACCAATGACTGCTGAGAATGTTCACAGGCTGATGAGTGGACCAATAGCTTTCTGGGATGTTCATAGTCTGACAATCTGGGTTGTAAAATGGTGAGAGGGATGGAGAATAATAGCAGATCTGATGCCAACAGTGACCTGGGTATGTATGGTAGCAATGGGAGAGAAAGTTTGGATTTCCTGGGAATGATGAAATTTTTCCGTATTATGTCTCTGCATTTTCTCCAGTCATTGAACATGAAGCCAGTATTCAAAAGCTCACATTATGCTGCAATTTTTATTTCTGTTTAGCTGTGAAGTACCCTATCCTAGTTAATGAGTCATACTAAACCCATACTAATTCCCAGAGGTGTTGGATTATTTGAAATTAATTCCAAAGCCTATAATCACAGTTTAGCAATCATTAACAGGTTTGGGATAAAAGAATGGTCTTCACGTGATTTCTCATGAAAGTATATCACTAGTCCTCACATACTTTATTTGATAAGCACTTTTCTTTGTCCATTTTCAAATGAGTGCTCCTTGATGTTCTTGCTCTATAAATATAATGTTACCTTGGATGCATCAATAGATGTATATTATGCTGTTTAGTGCTTTTCTAATTTCCTTTTCCATATCATATCACATGTTTGATAAAAATGAATTGAATGAGAAATAATACAATAAGAACTAAAGGAAAAATACTATGAGATATTTTATTAACAGGGCATTAGATTAAAGAAGCAGAGTCAGATGTTCTAAGAATGTTAAAATAATACTAGCATGTTGCATCTCTATTATTCTCTAGAGGAGAGAGAGGAGCATAGAAGGGAAATATTGTAGCTGAAATTCTCCTATGATATATTTTCTCTTCAATAGGGTGAATGTGCTATAGATATCTATGGAAATATTTTAGTATTATATGTAAATAACTTGAATATTTTAATTCATGACAGGAAGTCTCTAACAACCATATATTTATCACATTTTTGTTACACTTGTTACAAAAGCCTGTTCCATAATACATATAGCTAGTATCCTTTAAAGAAGTTCTAAGGAAATCCCTTCCTATTTTTCACTGAAGTACCAGTCAACCCCTATGATTATGTTCTCATACACCAAGCATTTTTTTATTAATATAGTGGTTCCAAACACAATAATAAATTTTTAATAACTTCAAATTTATTACTTTATTGAGGAAAATATTTGAGATAATATTATGAAGTGATTAGGAAACAAGAACAAGGTTGACACTCTAAACATTTCCACTTTGTAAGTTCAATGTTCAACTTGAATGTTCTGCTTATAAAAGAAAAAACATGGAGTTTAACAGGTAAGTAAGTAACTGGCAGAAAAGTATTAGATCATACAAAAGGCTTTCATTCATAAACTGCTCTTTCATATTATCAAAACTAAATAGTAACATTCCCTGAGTATAACTTTGGTGCCAGACTTAAATTGATAAGCCATCTAGATATTTTTACTGTTTTCTATTTCATTATTTTTTTGTTTGTTTATTTTTCATAGTATTTAATAATGTGGGATGTTGACTTCACTCAATTGGTTACATTCAAAAATCACTGGCTATGTATTTGTTGTTTAAGAATAAAACATAGCATATGTGAGTCACTCATTTTTAAGTGTTTATTATGTATAGAATTTTTCATTTCAATTTTCTATATCAGACAAATATAAGCCCAAAAAGCAATAAGTATGTACTGAATGTCTTTTTAATATTGTTTCTGTGTTTCTCAAACTATTCCCACATTTGAAATAACTTCTATTTTTTATTCCCATCCCCTCACTTTATGTGCATTTTCTGAATACATCCTTGCAAATACAATTTTCTATTTCAGACTGGCTTCAGAAAAAGTGGGAAAGATAAGTGCACTACTTTTTTGTACTTCTCCACTGCTTTCAACACAAAACCAATGCCTTTGTATCTACGAATTCTATTCCTCTTAATTGTGTAAATGGGACATAAACTTTTTTTTTATAAAATGCCCACTATGTCATTACTCCAGTAATCAAGAACACAAACAAACACTTAAAAACCTTATCAAGGAATTCAACATCAATCCTCTTCTTTTATTCTGTAAAAATTTAAACTCCAAATTTTCCTTTTGTCTCAAAATCAAATGAAGACACTTCAACTCTCCTTATTTGCAACAATTATTTTCTCCATTGAATGCAAACTGATTGTCTCTTTGTCAGAGAAACTTATATATTATCTTTCTACTAGTTCTATTGATATGGAACATGCTGTCATATACTGTTCCCTGGTCTGTGCTATTGATGTTTACTTTTCCAATATGTGTTTTCACTTTTAAATGATATTGAACTTACTTTCATGTAATGTCCCTCCTCTGAGTAGTCTCTTCCATTACAGCATTTCTGCACATGCTGAATGTCCCCCTTCCCACATCAAAACTTCTCAGTGGTTTTACAAATATTGTCAGTATTATAAGTAAAACAATAGTATTTAAAGCCAAGATACTGCTATGTGTGAGATAAACTAAGCATTTTACATAAAATAGCTTTGTTTATTTTTCTCCCAGATTTTACATAGCTACTTCTCTGTTTATATTTTATGAGAGAAGACTGAGGCTGAAAATTTTAATTGCTCAGTTTCACAGAGCTACAAATTGCTATATGTGTTCTTAGTTTTCCAGTGTAGTTCATCTAACCTGTACATATTTTTTGTATTAGTCAAGCATTTTACTTGCACTTAAAGGTATATCTGTTTTTGATACTCTACCTATTCATGGAGAACTGCTCAAAAAATTGGAAAGTGAAGAAATTATGGTGGCATATCAGCATGTGAGTCATCAGAGAAAATATGTGAAAAATATTTTTAAACAATTAACTATATCAGCAGAAATGAATAGAAAGCAGAAAAAATGCAGAGAGATTTGTAAATTCAAAACTACATTGATCAGAAGTGTAACCAGATAATTATGATATCACAGAACTGCATCAAAAGAGCACAAACTATCATGTGAGGTGAATAATAAGTGTCAACTGAGTCTAATATGAAAAACACAGTAGAAAAGGCTCTGACTGGGATTTAAAGAATGCCTATACATAGGTTACTTTTCTGAAGAAATCTATTTTATTTGCAAGACACTAAATCTACAAGAGAATGTTTGTTAAATCAATGCAGTGCTTGGTAATGTGACAGAAAATATGGTAAAAATTATGCATGTATCGCTATTGAAATGTACTCAATTCACGTGAACACATTCTAATATAAAATTCTAAAATTAACATCAAAACACCATCAGAGATGCCTTAAAATTAGTTTTTGGATAGAAAACCAGAAATTGTGTGCTGAAAAACTAGAAAAAAATGTAATATTCCCTCTAAATGCTTGAATTTCTCAATTACTGAGTTACATAAGATTAATTCAATGTATATGGAAAAAAATATAACTGTATTCACTCCATTTGCTTATTGCTTTTGTGGTGGGGAGATGAATTGATTTCTAAGAAGGCCATGGAATTAACAAGTAAAGACAAATTATATAGGATAATACTTGTTTAATTCAAGACAATAATTATTTGAAATTATCTACTAAAATCTCTTATTGGGGAAATTAAAGAGAATATCTACATATAATAAAGTAATAAAGTGATTAGTCTATACAGTGACAAGCGAGGAACTAAGGCATGATTGAGGTATAAAATGATCATTTTTTGCATCATAAAGTAAAACTATGAGCTAATTCTTGCACAGAATCACTTGAGAGCCATTTATAACTTAATCAAAAAGAAAAAGGAAAAAAGAAAAAGCGAGAAGAAAAATGATGAGGACATGTGCAAATGCATAAGAACCAAAATACGTTGGATAAAAAAAAAACACAAACAGGTATGAACAGGTCAAAAATATCATACTTGTAAAACATCAGCTACATTGAAGAGTGCAAAATTGTAAAATCAATGTATTTCTTTTTTTTTTTGCAGTACTGGGGATCAATGTATTTCTTTACTGCAAAATAAAATGAATATATTTAGAAAGGGTTTTAAGTTAATGAATTTTAGAAAATTTTTCCAAGTTTGCCAAATATTTGTGGCAAAATCATATCACCATTTCTTTTCTGTTTCAGTATACAACAAAGAACACACCTCATTTACATATCCAAGTAAAAGTTTTTCAGTAGAGTTTATTTAGGTGTAGATCGTGAGGATCAAATTTGATCAATTTTAGATCAGTTATCAATGCAAACTGGTTACTTTTCTCATTTTACTCCAGTTAAAAAATTAATCAAACAGCTCTTAACTCCTATTTCAGAGGGTTAATAAAGTTTTCACTTTTGTTAATATTGTACATGCTAACATTCTGAACTGTGTCTATAAACAGAAATCCACTCAATAAGGGTGATTTTCTGGGATGAAGGGTTAGCTGTTTTTGTTTGCAAAATAAACACAGTGTTTGTTAACATTAGTTGGCATAGTTTCTGGAAACAGCAAATTTTGCAAGCAAGAAATATGTCTAGGGTGTGAGGGTTCTTATAGGGGATTTTGAAGATTATATGAAAAAGTAAAATTTAGAGCAAAAATTTGCCTTGCAACCATATATTGCCATTAGCGAATGTGGGAAATATCTGGGTCAGGCTAATTAGACAACAAACAATATAATATATTTAGCAAAAAATATAAATAATATATTGATGTTCTTTTAGAAAATAAATTTCCAGTTCATTCCATTTATCATTCCTAAAGATGAAGTTTTCTAGGCTTTCTTGTCTTCACAAGGAATTATATTTAAATATTTACTTATTTGTAATCATGTTTTGCAATACTAAGTTTTGAGATCACATGCAGCATTTCCTACAGAGTAGCTGTAACAATAGTAATAATAATAAAAACAACTTCATCCCTAAGTTGAAAGCAACCTACTCACTCCTGTCTAACAATTACCTTGGCTAATTCTATTAAGTCTCATTTCCTCAGTAGAAAAAAATATTTCAAAGAGGATTAATAACTAACTTTTGCATGTGTATCTATATATTGATGCCCACTGAAAGCCCAACTAAATTGTAAATTCTGTAACAGGAGAGGCTTAGTCTTGCTAGAGAGAAAAGCTATTTCTTTGTTTTTTAATAATAGTTTTGAGTCCCTATTTATGATATCTGAAAAGAAATAAACCAAGAAAAGGATGCATAAAAATTTGAAATATTTTATAAAAGTAGTGGTCTTATGCAACTCCCTTGTGAATACTTACTATATTATTATTTTTTAATTTTTCATGTGTATAGAATTAAAATGTGTAATACTTATGTTTCATATTTAACTTGTCATTTTCTATATGTAAATTTATCTAAATTTAGCACAAATTATTTTATTTTGAATGAGGAAGTGAACCCACGGATGATTAAACACTAAGACAAATCCTCAGATCTTCTTTTATACTTTATTTTGAAGCAGGTTCTTGCTGAGCTGCTTAGGGGCTTGCTAAATTGCTGAGTCTTATTTTGAACTTGTGATCTCCTGCCTAAGTCACCTAAGCCACTAGGGTTACAGGTGTGCACACCATATCCTGCTAATTATTTAAAGATTGAAATTTTGATGAATGGATAAAGAAAGTGTTGTATATGTACACATAAAATAGTATTTGTCCATTAAAAAGAATTTGCAACAACATAGGATGAAAACAATTATTAACTTTCATATAAAAATTAACTGGTTGGAGGCAGAGGCAGAATCCAAAATTCAATGCCAGCCTCAGCAACTTAGCAAGGCCCTAAGCAATTTAGTGAGGTATTATTTCAAAACAAAAAAAAAAAAAATAAAGAAATGGGGAATTGGCTCATTGGTTAAGCACCACTAAGTTTAATTCATAGTATGAAAAAAATTTAAGTGGCTCTGTGAAAAACCAGTTTTACTCCTAGATATGGAGCATGGAAAAATATATTAAAATATTCCAAAAGAGAAAATACTTGACAAAACTCTAAATTTGCACAGCAGCCAAACACTCAAAATAATATGAATATCTATTAATTGGAGGTTGAATAAGAATTCATAGTATGTTCATATGGTAGAGTATTTTTCAACAATATGAAGAAGCGAAATATTGATTGATGCAAAAGCATGGATGAATTTCAAAAACGCAAACTTCAGTGAAATAATTCAGCAAAACCCTTCTTCTGGGTGCACCTTTCTTTAGAATACAGACTTCCCTCACACCTGTACCCTTCTTGCCATCTTCTCCCTCACCTTGGCAAGTTGCCTCTTCCCAAAGCCATTTCTCCCATCTCTACCACACCCTTGTTCCCCTAGAATTCAGTGGCTGGCCATGTTCCCACCAAAACTTCTCTCTTAAAGTCTGTAAGGACACTTTTATCATGAAATATAAAGGTCATATTTCAGCCTTTAACTTTTTGACATTTTGCTGTTGAAGACAGCTTGAAGTTCTTTCTTTGCTTTGTTCTGCTCTACATTCAACATCCTCATATTTAATGATCCCTTCTATGTGTGGAGATCCAAAAGACACATAAACTTTAATGGATTCAAAATTGAAGTAGGGTCTTCTGCACACCATCTATTTATTTTATTCTTTCCACCTGTGATCTTTCTGTACAGAAATGAAATGCCCTCTTCTAACTGGAAAATAGGATGCACCCTCAACAAGGTCCTTTCTTAGTTATGGGTCCTATGTTATCCAGATACCCATTGCTCTGGAAAATTACCTGAAGAATCAACTAAAAAGTGGGAAGATTTAATTTGGCTTATGACTTGGCCCCATAGCTCTTTGCTTCTAAGAGGCAGAACATCATGGTGGGGAGTATGAAGTGATGCAAATCTGATCACTTCATAGTTGAAAGGAAGATGAGGGAGAGGAGAGAGATAGATATGGGGAGAGGAGAAAGATAAATAGATAGTCCCCAGGGACAGACCTTCAAGGACCTACTGCCTTCTGGCCCCATATCTTTCAGTTTCCAGTTCCCCCAAAATTTTTTTTTGCTATGGATCCATCAATGAATTAGTCCATTTGAGAGATTACAGCCCTCATAATCCAACCACTTCCTAAAACCCCTGCCCTTGAACATTGTTTTACCAGGGAGCTTTGAGAGGTTTTGCAGAACATTGCAGATCAAAGTCACACATGTCCTATCTCCTAAACAACTCCTTAAGCTGCTGCTTCTCTGCTATTCATGCTGCCACTGTATTTTTTTAATTAAATTACAGCAATCACCTCCTAGTAGCTCTTCTGGTTTCCACTCATGCCTAGTCACAACCCAGTGCATTGTCTGAATGATGCTTCTAAAGATGTTTTTTATTGGGTAATCCCCTGTTTAAAATCCTTCATGGTACTCTGATGTTTATGTTAAAATTCAAACTCTGCTTTGCATGTGGCATTTCCTTCAACAGAAACACACTTTGTTCTAGATGTTGATTCTCTCTTATTTGTTCTACAGGTCTCACTTTAGACCTTACTTTCCTGGAACATTTTTCCTGGTTCCTCAAGTCTCAAGATTCCTCCTCATATGTTCCAGAAAGTATTATTGCTTGTCATATAATTACTGTAATTTTTTCTCTCTTGCCTGGCACCAGGGATGGAAAAAAAAGTGTCTGATAAACACTTCCTGAAAATTTAGAATAAAAGCAATTTCTTTCCACCAATGGTGATCAAGCTTGAGTTGCTGTGGATTCACCTGGAGGACCTAGTAAACCATAGCCTGCTAGCTATATGCCTAGAGTTTCTGTTCAGCAGTTTGGGGTTGTGCTGAAGGTAAGGCTGGAATTAGATATTGGCAGAAATCTAAGAGTGAAACACTGAAGCATCTGGAGGGGAAGGTTCTTATCAGGAGAGGCTCACGGGTCCAGGTGTAAGTAACACCCCTAAGGAGGGAATGTGGACCTTTGTTTGCACATGGAACATGCACAATATTTCCTTGTGGACACATTCATATTTTAATTTGCCTTCTAATGATCTTGGAGATTATTTTTTCTCAGGGAACCTACTGAAAATCTATTAGGGACATTTCTTAATGTGTTAGGTAACAAGTGTCTTATCAGACTCATCACCACCTGCTTTTTTAAAAAAACACTTTACTAGTTTATTATAAAATATATATTCCCATTTGAAATTGTATAAGTACAGGATTACATGATTCCATGCATCTTGAGGTAGAGGCAGAATAAACAAGGATAGGTAGAAAGGAAACCAACAAAGAAACTGCAAATTTAAATCTGAAAAGCTGCTATGAGCACACTCACCTTTACTACCCAAGATTTTTCTCCTCCAGAAATAAATTGTTTAAAAGAACTTGAATCTTTGAGTATTATGACTCAAATTAATGTTTATATATTTTGCTAGTTTTCATAATATTTCCTTTAGACTAAATAAAGTGAAGGGGAAAATATCATTAGAGGTTCATCAGTATATTCTACACATTATGTGTTGACTGGATGACATCAACATAGAGTCCCTGAGATGAGCAGGCAACTGTAACGGACCCCATGCTCCAAGATTAAGTGTTGATCTCAACAGATAGATATCTCCTTGCTCCCCCACCCCTTGCCACTTCTCATATTCACTATCTACAAAATTTCTTTAAAAAGATGAGTCCATTACCCCTAAAATGAGTTTCAGTTTCATATACTTGCACCCCTTCTCCACTTGAGTGTATATCTGGCTCTTATTTACATTTCTATATAATTGCCTTGTTTTCCTAAATAAATATCTGTGCTTCTTCTGATATGCCCTAAAATTCCTTTCTATTGTGTAAGTCAAGAACCTGCCAGGACCAAGTTGAGATTGCCATTTCCCTTCTGGGCGAGCTTCTTGGATCTTATTCAGTGATACCATGAAGGAAGCCCATTATGACTTTCATTTTTATTTTTGAAGGGCTCAATTTCTTTGTCCCTTTTGCAAACATTTATTTGCCTTTTTTTGAGAGTTTCCTGTTCACCTTTCTGTTTATTTCTATAGGAGTCGTTCATCTATTTTTCTTATTGAAGGAAAGCCACTTATATAAATATTAATATTGTCCATGTTTTTCCCTATAGTTTTATAAAGATGATTCTGGTTTTTAGCCCAGAAATTTCTATGTATTCAATTCTGTGAGCATACTAACCACATATTCTCTCAAAGTTACCACAAGTGGTATGTTTGTTAAACAATTTAAGTTTTTATTGGTGTTCCACATCTGGAATGATGAAACATAATGGATCAATTTAGAAATAGTTGACTCAATGTTTTAGAAAGCTGCATGATTTCTCTTAAAAATAAATTTATAAATCTTTAGAAAAATTTTATTTTTATCTCATATGCCATAAAAGGAATAAAGAAAGAGATGAAGAAATGACACAGGAGAGTGATGTTTATCATGCTTATAAAAAATTTCTAACAGTCATGAAGGGATTATTTAGTGTCTGTCAAATTTTAACTTACATAGGAATCACTTGGAGATCTTGGTAAAGTCAGACTTGATTCAGTAGGTCCAAGTCAAGCCTGAGAATGCACATTCAGTTCTGCTTCCAGGTGAGTTGGATGGTTCATGAACTAAAACAGGAATACCTGGGCTTTACATTGTAACATGTGGGATAAAATTAGTGAGTTCAGTGATCAGTGTAATTCCATGTTATTATTTATTTCCAAACCCTCTCCTCTCTAAGTTTATTATTCTCAATTTATTATTCTAGAAAGTAGGAGACTACCACAGCTCATTTTTAAAAGAGGAATGCATCAGTGTTTATGGAGTAACAGCCCTCTACCTCATGGTCTTTTAGAATATATTCCTCCTATTTTTTGATACTGAGGATGGAACCAATGGGTAATTAACCCCTGAGTTACATCTCCAGCCCCTTTTATTGTAATTTTGAGATAGTATCTAAGTTGGTTTCATAGGGACCAATTTAGTTGCTGAGGCTGGTGTTGAACTTGCTGTCCTCCAGTCTCATTCCTTCAAGTCTCTGGGATTATAGGCAGTCACTACTCTGCTTGGCATATGGCTGAGGATTTTTAAAGGTAAATGTACAAGTTTAGAATGTTCACTTTTTTGTTTTGTTTTTATTTTTATTTTTTACACACTGCATTTTGATTCATTTATACACAAGTGGGGTACAACTTTTCATTTCTATGTAGATTCACACCATTCATGTAATCATATATGTACACAGGGTAATGATGTCTGTCTCAGTTTACTTTCTGTCTTTTGCCCACACACTACTATCCCATTTTCCTCTACCCAATCTAAAGTTCCTCCATTATTCTCTTACCCCCCAAAACCCCCTCTTATGTATTATCATCCACTTCTCAGAGAAAATTTTCAGCCTTTTTTGGGAGTTATAGATTTATTTATCTTGGCGTAATAATCTCCAATTCCATCCTGCAAATGTAATAATTTTATTCTCCCCTATAACTAAGTAATATTCCACTGTATATGTATATACCACAGGTTTTTTTTTCATTAAAGGGTATCTAGGTTGGTTCCACAATCTAGCTATTGTGAATAGAGCAGCTATAAACATTGCTCTGGATGTGCCACTGTAGTGTGCTGATCTTAAGTCTTTTGGGCATAAACTGTGGAGTGGGATAGCTGTGTCAAAATGTGAGCCCATTCCAAGTTTTCTGAGGAATCTCCATACTGCTTTCCAGAGCGAGTGCACCAATTTGCAACTCCACCAGCAATGTATGAGTGTGCCTTTTTCCCCATGTCCATACCAACACATACTGCTTGTGTTCTTGACAATAGTCATTCTAATTGGAGTGAGACAAAATCACTGCATTTCTCTAATTACTAGAGATGATGAACACTTTTTCATATATTTGTTAATCACCTGTATATCTTCTTCTGTGAAGTGTCTGTCCAGTTCCTTAGCCCAATTATTGATTGAGTTCTTTGTGCTTTTGTTGTAAAATTTTTTAGGTTCTTCATAAATTTTGGAGATTATTGCTCTCTCTGAAGTGCCTGTGGAAAAGATTTTCTTCCATTCCATAGGGTCTCTTTTCACATTCTTGTTTTTGCTGAGAAAGATTTTCATAGTTTGAATCCATCCCATTTATTGATTCTTGCTTTTATCTCTTGCTCTATGGGAGTCTTGTAAAAGGTCTGGTCTTAAGCCAACATGATGGAGATTTGGGTCTACTTTTTCTTCTATTTCATGAAGTGTCTTTAAGGCCAACCACTGTCAGGTCATGAGTTCTGAAGGCCAGAATATTCTCTTTTTTAAAAACAGAATTGAATATATAGAATGAGTAAAATCACAATATGTACAAAATTTTAAAAGCTATAGAATGCCTTACATATCACCAAAATCAATATAATTCAGTTTGCATAAGTGCTAGAAAGACCTCATAATACTTTTTCTTATAATCTTGAACTACTTATATATATATTTACTATATCTATATCTATATCTATATCTATATCTATATATATATATGTTTACATATTTAAACAAAATGTTCACTTTTTGAAGCAATATTCAGCAGGATAAAATTAAGATAAAAGATTTGTCTTTTGGGTAGAAAAAATCCAGTCCTGGCTAGCTCCTCTTCCCAGCATTTTAAAGGGGTTTCTCTAATATTTTTCTTTTCTTTTTTATTTCTTTGATAACAGTTGTAGTCTAAACACTACTCAAGATAGTAATCTGATGAGTCTTGTAAAAGGCAACATAGCCAAGTGGGAGAAATGTCTTAGAACAGAACACTTGAGATCTGGATTCTTTCTCTGGTTTCAACACAATTGGTTTGCATATTTTAAAATTGCCTGGCCTTGTTTCTTTGAATAAATAATGGAAATAATAATAGTGCTTTACTTACCCAGGATGAAAGTAGAATAAAATTTTCCCAGAGGGTTCTCCAGACATTCTTTCTAGTGGCAGTGATGTCATTGATCTCTTATAGCTTATCATATATTATGTGTTTTGCCAATTTCCAAGCCAGTTGCCTCAAAACTTTTTGCTAACTGCCACTAATTTGCACAAATTTTGCAATTTGAAAGAGCAGAGCCAATTCCTCCAAGCTCCAATCTGCTCCCGTGGTACAACTTTCCCCATCCCATTTCTGAGAAAAGCAGAGATGGTTAGTGGTACAGAGTACAGGATTTGAGCTCCTGACCTTGGAAAAGATACTTTGGCTCTGTTATCCTCAGTGTTCCCATCTATATCAATAACATTCATCTGTCATCATAGGTAAGATGGTGCTACTGTGAAAGACTGTGCCAAAGTGAGTGCTCAATTCTTCATAGGTATTGCTTATTTTTCCCCTAGGTTTTCATATATTCTTGCTAGATTGAATAAATCCATGTGGCTTGAAACAGAAAATAAAAATAGCCTCTCCCCATGTCCAGTCATATTCATATATCTTCAGGACACCAGGGTCTTGTAAAAGGCACTACTGGGCTCTGTTAGCCAGTGCTCCTTATGGACCCTCAATATGTTCTCAAATAACAGGGCTCCTTTGTGCTGAATTTCATCCTTGTCTCTTTTCTATCATAGTGAGAAGGGTTTAAAGATGAGACTAGGATCAGATATAGTTCCTAAACCATCTGCTCCACTTGGCTGCTGTCATCAGGTCTCAATTTTTCCAATTTTCCTTTCCTGCTTAGACTTGTGCAGGGTGGTGTGTAAAGGTTAACTGGGGTCCAGTTATAAGTGTTAAGGGGAGATCTAATAAAGAGGAAAACACACAGGATGGTGAAGAGCAAGAAATGGCTCTCATGGGAAAGCCAGTCCAGTTTACTATCTATTCCATGGTCATATCAAGTTACACTTGGTTACATAGTAGAGTTATCTTTGTTCATGTCCAGATCACATAAACTGCTTGCTTCTCAGAGTCCACTAGGAACAATATTTATTATAATAAGATAATGTCTACAGGCCTCAAAGACTGAGGAGTTGCAGAGGATTTCTAAGTCATTCAAACAGAGCACCTGTTGTGTCCTGAGGTATTTGCTCAACTGAAAGGACTTTTGCTCCTCTGTACATTGACTGATCTAAACTCCCTGAAATTCCCCTTTATTGTTTTGTATGGCTTTTAGAATAGGCACGACTAGTCTTCTGCTCAAGGAAGGTAGAGGGAGAAAGCAAGGCAAACGTTGGCAAAAAAAAAGCACACTACAATAAGTTAAATATCAATAAACTTTCTCCAATGAGAAGCTGTTTGATCTATGTAAAATTTGGTAGCCATGAGGTTAACCAATATAATAAATCCCATCTTCCATCATCTTCTTGCACCTTCTTTATAATGTCCTTAAGATGGTCAATTCCCTTTAAGTGGGGTTATTATTATTAGATAAATGTAAACAACACATATTATTAAATTATGATATCCCTTATGATGTAACATCAGAAAATAATCAATAGCCACTTTATTATCAAGAATAGATTGATGGATCCAAGATGGCAGACTAGAGGGTGACTGCATCTCCAGCCACTCCAGAACCCAGGATTCAAGAAAGGGAGGCAATGAGAGACTTAGACTAAAATAGAGCCACAGGGTGAGTCTTCCCCACTGGGTGAAGCTTGGCCTGGTCAGCAGGCACGGATAGGGGCAGCTTATCAGAGAAGGGCAGGACAGATAGACTCTTCCCCAGGTAGCCCTGCACACTCTGGTGGTGGGATCCTCCCACATGGCAAGCTTCTCAAAGCAGGCCCCCCAGTGAGACCCTTTGCGCACAGCGCCAGCTGCAAGTCCTGGAACCAGTAGCGGGGTAGCGGCAGCTTTCTTTGGAGGCACTGCATTATCAAGTTCCTCCAAAACTTCAGGCTACTGAAGGCTGGGAGGTGATACACTGAAAATCTACAGGGACACTGTAAGCCTATAGAGTAAATCTGCAATATCTCAGAGTCCCCCAGACATCAGACCAATATGAGAAAACAAGGGAAGAATGTCCCAAACAAACCGAGATACTATATCAATAAAACCCAATGACAGCACAGCAGAAGAAATGTCCGAAAGCGAGTTCAGAATGTACATAATGAAAATAATCAGGGAAGCAAATGAGGAGATGAGAGAGCAAATGCAGGCATTGAAGTAGGAGATGAAAGTGCAAATGTAGGCATTAAATGATTGCACCAATCAACAGTTAAAAGAACAAATACGGGAAGCAGGAGATCATTTCAATAGAGTTAGAGATACTGAAAAAAAATAACAGAAATACTTGAAATGAAGGAATCAATAAACCAAGTTAAAAACTCCATAGAGAGAATAACCAATAGGATACAACACCTGGAAGACAGAACCTCAGACATTGAAGACAAAATATTTCATCTTGAAAACAAAGTTGACCACACAGAGAAGATGGTAAGAAATCATAAACAGAATCTACAAGAATGATAGGATATCATGAAAGGCCAAATTTAAGAATTATTGGGATTGAGGAAGGCTTAGAGGAACAAACCAAAGGAATGAACAATCTAGTCAATGAAATAATATCAGAAACTTTTCCAAATATGAAGAATAAAATGGAAAACCATGTACAAGAGGCTTATACAACTCCAAATATACAAAATTATAACAGACCCACACCAAGGCACATTATTATGAAAATACCTAACACACAAAATAAAGACAGAATTTTAAAGGTCAAAAGAGAAAAGAATCAAATTACATTCAGGGGGAAAACAATAAGAATAACAGCGGATATTTCAATCCAGACCCTAAAAGCTAGAAGGGCCTGGAACAACATTTACCAAGTCCTGAAAGAAAACAGATGCTAACCAAGAATCTTATACCCAGCAAAACTTACTTTCAGATTTGACGAGGAAATAAGATCCTTCCATGATAAACAAAAGCTGAAGGAATTTACAAAAAAAAAACCGGCATTATAGAACATTCTCAGAAAAATATTCCATGAGGAAGAGATGAAAAACAATGATGCAAATCAGCAATGGGAGAAACTAGCCTAAAGGAATAGCCAAATAAAGGAGAAACCAAATCATGTCAAAAAACAAATATGAGTCAAATGACTGGGAATACAAATCATATCACAATAATAACCCTAAATGTTAATGACCTGAACTCTTCAATCAAAAAACATAGACTGGCAGATTGGATTAAAAAGAAAAATCCAACAATATGCTGCCTGCAAGAGACTCATCTCATAGAAAGAGATACCCATAGACTAAAGGTGAAAGGATGAGAAAAAACATACCATGCACACGGACACAGCAAAAAAGCTGGAGTATCCATCCTCATTTCAGATAATGTGGACTTCGAGCCAAAACTAGTCAGAAGGGATAAAGAAGGACATTACATACTACTTAAGGGAAGCATAATCAGCAAGACATAACAATCATAAATATCTATGCCCCAAACATTGGCTCATTCATGTACATTAAACAAATCCATCTCAATTCAAGAAATCAAATAGACCACAACACAATAATACTAGACAATTTTAACACACTTCTCTCACCACTGGATAGATCTTCCAAACAAAAATTGAATAAAGAAACCATAGATCTCAAACACAATCAACAACTTAGACTTAACCGACATATATAGAATATATGATCCAACGAAGAACAAATACACTTTCTTCTCAGCAGCACATGCATCATTATCTAAAATATACCATATTTATGCCACAAAGCTACTGTTAGCAAATAGAAGAAGATAGAGATACTACCTTATACTCTGTCAGATCATAATGGATTGAAATTAGAAATAAATGACAGAATAAAAAACAGAAGCTTCTGCAATACGTGGAGATTAAATAATACAGTATTATATGATGAATGGGTAACAGAAGACATCAGGAGGGAAATAAAAAAAATTCTTAGAAGTAAATGAGAACAAAGACACATCATATCAAAATCTCTGAACACTATAAAAGCAGTACTTAGAGGAAGATTTATTTCATGGGGCCCATTCAACAAAAGAAGAAGAAAACAACAAATAAACGACTTAACACTACAGCTCAAAGCCCTAGAAAAAGAAGAACAGACCAACACCAAAAGTAGCAGAAGACAGGAAATAGTTAAAGTCAAAGTCGAAATCAACAAAATTGAAACAAAAGAAACAATCGGAAAAATTAACAAAATAAATAGTTGGTTCTTTGAAAAAATAAACAAAATTGATAAGCCCTTAGCCACAGTAATAAATAGAAAGAGGGTGAAAACTCAAAGTACTAAAATTCAGATTGAACAAGGAAATATCATAACAGACACGAGTGAAATGCAAAACATAATTAGAAGCTATTTTGAAAATCTATACTCCAATAAAACAGAAAACCTCAAAGACATCAACAAGTTTCTAGAGAAATATGAATCACCTAAACTGAACGAGGAGGACATACACAACTTAAATAAATTAATTTCAAGCAATGAAATAGAAGAGGTCATCAAAAGCCTACCAAAAAGGAAAAGTCCAGGACCAGATGGGTTCTCAGTGGAGTTCTACAAAACCTCTAAAGAAGAGCTAATTCCAATATCTTCAAAGTATTCCATGAAATAGAAGAGGAGGGAACACTCCCAAACTCATTCTATGAAGCCAATATCACCCTAATAGCTAATCCAAACAGAGACACATCGAGGAAAGAAAATTTCAGACCAATATCCTTAATGAACATCGACGCAAAAATTCTCAACAAAATTTTAGCAAATCACATACAAAAATATATTTAAAAAATAGTGCACCATGATCAAGTAGGATTCATCCCAGGACTGCAAGATTGGTTCAACATCTGGAACTCAATAAATGTCATTCACCATATCAACAGACTGAAAGTTAAGAATCACATGATTATTTCAATAGATGCAGAAAAAGCATTTGATAAAATACAGCATCCTTTCATGCTCAAAACAGTAGAAAAAATGGGGTAGTGGGAATATTCCTTAACCTTGTAAAGGCCATCTATGCTAAGCCCATGGCCAATATCATTCTAAATGGTGAAAAACTGAAAGCATTCCCCCTAAAAACTGGAACAAGGCAGGGATGCCCTCTTTCAACACTTCTATTCAACATCGTCCTTCAGACTCTAGCCAGAGCAATTAGACAAACCAAAGAATTTAAAGAGATACGAATTGGAAAAGAAGAACTCAAACTATCCCTGTTTGCTGATGACATGATTATATATTTAGAGGAACCTGGAAATTCCACCAGAAAACTTTTAGAACTCATAGTGAATTCAGTAAAGTAGCAGGTCACAAGGTCAATGCTCATAAATCCAATGCATTTTATACATAAGTGATGAATCTTCAGAAAGAGAAATTAGGAAAACTACCCCATTCACAATAGCATTGAGAAAAATAAAATACTTGGGAATCAATCTCACAAAAGAGGTGAAACACCTCTACAATGAGAACTACAGAACAGTAAAGAAAGAAATTAAAGAAAACCTTAGAAGATAGAAAGATCTCCCATGTTCTTGGATAGGCAGAATTAATATTGTCAAAATGGCCATACTACCTAAAGTGATATACAGATTCAATGCAATTCCAATGAAAATCCCAGTGATGTACCTTACAGAAAGAGAGCAAGCAATTTTGAAATACATCTGGAAAACTAAAAAACCCAGAATAGCTAAAGCAATCCTCCATAGAAATAGCAAAGCAGAGGGTATTGCAATACCAGATCTTCTACTCTATTACAAAGCAATAGTAACAAAAACTGCTTGGTATTGGTACGAAAATAGACAGGTTGATCAATGGTACAGAATAGAAGACATGGACACAAACCCAAATAAGTACAATTTTTTCATACTGGACAAAGGGGCCAAAAACATTCAATGGAGAAAAGATAGCCTCTTCAACAAATTGTGCTGGGGAAACTGGAAAACCATAAGAAACAGAATGAAATTAAACCCCTATCTCTCATCCTGCACAAAACTCAACTCAAAATGGATCAAGGACCTCAGAATCAGACCAGAGACCCTGCATCTTATAGAAGAAAAAGTAGGTCCAAACCTTCAACTTGTTGGCTTAGGATCAGACTTCCTTAACAGGACTCCCATAGCACAAGAAATAAAAGCAAGAATCAACACCTGGGATAGATTCAAGCTAAAAAGCTTTCTCTCAGCAAAGGAAACTATCAGTAATGTAAAGAGAGAGCCTACAGAGTGGGAGAATATCTTTGCCACTCATACTTCAGATAGCGTGCTAATTTCCAGAATCTATAAAGAACTCAAAAAACTCTACACCAGGAATACAAATAATTCAATCAACAACTGGGCTAAGGAAATGAACAGACACTTCACAGAAGAAGATATACAAGCAATCAAAGGATACATGAAAAAATGTTCAACATCTCTAGTAATAAGAGAAATGCAAATCAAAACTACCCTAAGATTTCATCTCACCCCAATTAGAATGGCGATTATCAAGAACAGAAGCAACAATAGGTGTTGGCGAGGATGTGAGGAAAAAGGTACACTCATACATTGATGGTGGGGTTATAAATTAGTGCAGCCACTCTGGAAAGCAGTATGGAGATTCCTCAGAAACCTTGGAATGGAACCACCATTTGACCTAGATATCCCATTCCTTGGCTTATACCCAAGGACTTAAAATCAGCATACTACAGAGATACAGCCACATCAATGTTCATGGCTGCTCAATTCATCATAGCCAGATTGTGGAACCAACCTAGATGCCTTCCAATTGATGAATGGATAAGGGAACTGTGGCATATATATACAATGGAATATTACTCCACCATGAAGAATGATAAAATTATGGCATTTGCAGGCAAATGGATAAAACTGGAAAATATCATGCTAAGTGAGATAAGCCAATCTCAAAAAACTAAAGGAGGAATGAGCTCGCTGATAAGCAGATGATGACATATAATGGGGGTGAAAGGAGTTAGCATTAGGATTAGAGTTAGGTTTCGGTTAGGGATGAGGAGGGTGGTAAGAATGGAGGAAGGACGACTGTATAGAGGGAAAAGAGGGTTGGGAGGGCTGGGGGAAGGGAAAAAATAACAGAATGAATCAAACAACATTCCCCTGTGTAAATTTATTATTACACAAATGGTATGCCTTGACTCCATGTACAGACAGAGAAACAACATGATCCCTCTTGTTTACAATAATAAAAAAAAGAATAGATTGATGATACAAACTTCAAAATAATTAACAATTTTTGCTAAGTACTGGGGCACCACCAACAAGGATACAATAACACAGAAATAGCACAACAATAGTCAGCATAGTTGTAGAATTCTGGGTAAGTTTGGTAAACAGAACTATAACCTAATTTTCCAGGCTACATTCTAAATCCATCTGGGCTAGTAAATATTGAGCAGATGTTGTTAAAATCTTTATATTCCCCAAAGTCACTAGATGGTAGAAGACTGAGGTTTTCTTGGGCCTCTTATTCTTATTGGATGTTTCTTCTTTAAATTAGGGTCCTCTTCCTCCAGGATCAAATAGAATTTGGGAATCAGATTGAGAAGTCCTTGCTGCCAACTCATGATGATGGATGGATCTCACACATCTGGAAGGAATCCAGACAGGACCTATAACAGCAATAATAATATCAGGAATAATAACAGACAGGACCTATAATAGCAATAATAATAACAGGAATAATAACAGCAGCTTATTCCCTTCCTTTTGTAATTAAAGTTACAGGGTCCTGCCATATTGGTTATGGTGGAACTTGGTATTTTACCTAAATCTTTGTAGGAGTTCCTTAGGGGAACAGTACCTGTCCAAGACAGAGGACCAACAAAGTGTATTATCTTCATACTGTGCATTAGGAGCATTTCTTGTGAACAAGGCAATATTGAGAGCATTATTAACATGAGCAAGTCTATGTTCCCTTTTTGTTTTCTTTAAAAAGGCACATTTTAAGTGTGCAATGTGCATGCTGAAGTAAAGCCTGCCCAGTAGAATTTTGAGGAATTTCACAGGATAGAATTATATTCCATTGATATCAAAACTTAGCAAAGGAATTAGAAGTATAAGTAGGAGCATTCTCAGTTTTTAAACAATGAGGTTTGCCCATGGTGCAAAGGAGCATGTGAGAGATACAGGCTAAGACTTTCTCTGAACAATGAGCACTGGCCCATTTAAGACCTAGCGATTTGTCTGTTGTAACATGTAAAAAGAAATAGGGGTGAAAAGGAGAAAAATGAGTTACATTTACCTGCCAAAGAGCATTATAATATAAACCTCGAGGGTTTACAGCTTCCCAAGTGGGGAAACAAAAGAGTTTGAAATGAGAACAATTATTAACAATGATATGGACGTGTTGAGAGGAAATGGAAAAGCATTTCATTAAACAGTGAACAATTTGATGAAATAAATGTGTGATACCATGGCATCTGAAAAGAGAGGAAAAAGGGATTTTATAGCAGCATCAGCATGAGTGAGTTGTCCAGAAATCTTAGTGTGGCTACATATATGAGGAAGAATACTGGAGCTGTATAATCCTGTAAAAGAAATTGAAGAGTAATAAACAGGGATAACAAATTAGAGTCCAAATGAGGTGACCAAACTGAAAGAGGAAATATGAGGTATCAGTTTGGCTATATACTGAGAATCTGTAATGATATTTAGTGTTGTGGGATACATATAAAGGGCCAAAATAATTGCAGCTAATTGCTCACTGAGGTGAATCTTGAGGCAATGTGTAATAATCAGTCTATTTTTGTCAGTGAATATAGATTATAATCCTGTTGTTTTCCTCCATCAGTATAGACAGTAATCCCACTGGAAAATGGAATGGAGGAGATTATAGAAGGAGCATGAGAGGCTTGACACAAGGAAAGGTGTCCATCCTGAGGTACATAAAAAGCAATAGGATCTAAAAATTTAGTTAAGAAAGCTTGAGAATTTGAAGAAAATTGTAAATACTGTAAATGTTGTCTTTCTATAAGTAAGATAAAGTACATGAATATCTGTTTTTGTATGAGATAAAATATGATGACCACTGTCTGAGATCAATTGAACATGTATATCAGCATAAGGGAGGACATTTTTTCCTGAAAAGTGAGAAGAATATGACCATTCTATTACATACAAGATTTTATGATGAATGGCAACAACTGCAGTAAAGGCATAAGGCTTTCCTGTAAAGATTATTAGAGATAAAAGAACATTGAGTGTTGGGAGTCTAACTATAATAAATGTGAATAACTTCTCATTAACATGCTGAAGAGCTGCAGTGAGTGAAGCAGTTAACTGCAAAAAACTGGTGGGATTATGTTGTTTACTCAACAGCTGAAAAAAAGGTGACAACATATCTGTAGTTAAAGAAATATATGGTAAAACCCAATAAAATGTCTTAATAGTTGCTGTAAATGAACTAAGAAGAATTTGAAAGAAAGAATTAGTTTTGGAACATGAAGAATGGAATAAAATTGGAGCATTTTATGTCCTAATTAGTTAATAGAGAGTTGTCATTGAATTTTTTCTGCAGCCACATAGAGGCCAGATTATAATAGAATGTGTTGTAATTTAGTTAAAGTGTGTTCTGTAATTATTGGCCTGGAAATCAAAATATAATCCATATAATGATAAATGAGAATATTGGGAATAATTGTCAGGAACACTGAAGAGTCTTATTCACAAAATGTTGATATAATGTTTTTCTACTGAACATACTTCGAGAAAGAACTTACCACTGATATTTATCAGCAGGCTTATGATGATTGAAAACAGGAACTCTGAAGGCACATTTTTCTCAATCATCAGGAAGAGAAGAATAGTAAAAAAAAAAAAACCAGTCTTTTAAGTCTATTACATATAAAGAAAAATCTAGAAATTAAATTAGGATCAGGCAATCAACCCACATTGAAGTGGACCCATATGTTGTATACATTTATTAATTTATCTTAAATCTTATAATAATCTCCATTTCCCTGATTTCTCATTTATGATAAAAATGGGTGTATTCCATGGACTAGTAGAAGGGTCAATATGTCCCTAATTTTAACTGATATTGAATGAGAGACTCTGCAGTTGCCACCTTCTCCTTATACAATGGCCATTGTTCTACCCAGACAGGAGTGGTGACCTTCAATTTAATGGCAAGGTGGTCATTTCCACAGAGGCCCCTATAAAAAAAGGTGACTCCATAGGCATTTGTAACTTGTGTAAGATGTCTTTGCCCCTTATAGGAAAGTGAATAGCCATAATGTACGGATAAATGTGAGTAATAACTTGTGTGTTGGAAGGAGTTAAGCATTGCAACCATAGAGATCTTTTAGACACTCGTTTATTATTTCCTCCAATGCCCCAAACTGGGATAGCCCTCTGAAAGAGCCATGCATAAGGCCACATTGAGACAGGTACAACTGTTACATCAGCACTGGTGTCCAATAACCCTGTGATTGACTACTCATTAAAAAAAAAAGGGTTAATTTTCATCTATTTTCAGTAATAGGTAAACATGATCCTACAGTACTGGAACCAAATTCTGTATTTCCTCTTTCATTTAGGGGTTGTTGGGCAGTAATATAAGGAATGACAATTAATTGAGCTACGGAGGATCCTTTGGGGAGAATTAAAGGCATATGAGACCAAACTTGAATGTATATTACACCGGTGTAATCAGAATCAATCACTTCAAGAATTATAGATTTTCTTTATTTAGCACAGTGATAGAGGGGCAAAATTAAGCCAAAATTATCTTTAGGTGGAGGTTCTGGAGTTTGGGTAAGAATTTCATAAACTTCCCTGGGGAGACATATTTGAGCATCCTCAGGAGTAATCACATTTAATCCCTCTAGCAAAAAGGAAGTATTTGTGGAAGGAGCTTCTCTTTAAAGTGGAAACATCTGTGAAGGAGACATCTGCATCTGCAGATGAGAAAGGTTCCTCCTCATTTGGCCTTGGGTCGGAAGGTGACCCATAATTAGGTTTCTTGACATGTCTGTTTTAGATCTGCATTAATTAGTCCAATAAAATACTTTATGACAGATTGGACATTTCTGATTGGGCTGTATTTGCAGGTCCCCCTTTCTTATCTTACAGTCCTTTTGAAGATAACCTGGTTTTTTATAATTGTAATAAAGTTTATCAAAGTCATGTCCACTCCTGGGAACTTAGGTGAGTGCAACCAAACTCTCTGGTCTGGCAAGGGGTGAAGGGGGATTGGAAAATAAATATTCACAGACACAGACCTTGAAGATTAAGCTGCGATCAGGTGGAGCTCTGCTCTCTGATGGAGATGCAGCTCTAAAGAGTTATGCCAGCAATCTTTATTTATATATGTCCCATTATCAGATTAAAGACTATGCAATTCTTTATATTCAGGAAAGTTAGAGAAATTAGAACATCCTATGTAGTTTTTCTATTGTTGCAATCCACAGTTGGAAAGTGCAAAGATAGGAGTGTTGTATAGCTCTCAAGAAAGTCCATTGTTAAAAGTTACTATATGGCAGGCAGCAATCTGGAAAGCAGAGCTGGTGAAATAGTGTGGTGGTCTAGCATAAGAATTTCTTCCTTTTCTGGAGCTGTGTACCTGAGATGAAGGTCAGAGCTAATAGGACTCTTGCACAGAACCTACTCATGCAAGGCATTTCCACAGCAGCTAAGCATCCTGTGCCTTGCACAGAAACATTACCAGGCTCTGGGCATGCCACAGCTATGTGGTTATCAGAGACACCCAATCTCAGTGACTGTTCTCCCATCCTCTGTCATGGCTCTCCACAGTAGGGGTTGGGACTCATGGTGCCTCTTGTTGCTAGGAATGAAAATACCATTTGTATTAATTTCTCATTAACAGTTACACCAACTTTGCATGTCACTATCAAGCACAGAGACTGCAGGTGCGTGCAGAGCAATTCCCTGGGTACATGCAGGGGCAGGCCCACAAGCCCTGGGTACAAGACCCACAGCATTCCCTCATCCTACCTTACCTGTGAGGGTCCCACCTGGCCCACAGCACCTGGGCACCCTGTCCATTCAAGCCAGGCCCTCAAGCCCTGCTCTGAGCCCGACCTGAGATGCAGCTGTCTGCAGTGTGCGCCCCAGTTCCCTAGTGTTTAAGCCTGCATGGGTATCTGCCAGATGAGTGCCAAGTTGCAGGTGGGCAGGAGGGAATGAGTCTGGGTGTGAGTTGCCTCTCTGGGCCATCTGCTTCGGCACAAGTGTTGCCTGTGAAAGGATCCTGAATGGGGATTGGTGACTGCTGCCCAGGGAGAGGCAACAGTGATCCAGTGCTTTCTTCTCAGCACTGGTCAGGGTGAGGGTGACTGGTGGTGGCTGCCAGTAGTGGTCAGGCAACATGATCTCCTGCAGGGAAGCTGCTGCATCCCTGCCCACTCTGGCACCAGGGCGCAGGGCTCTTGGTGGTTTGATACAGCATGGTGCACCCCAAACTAGTGGGCTGGAAAGGCTTCGGGGAACCTCCTGGCCACAGTCCAGCGCCAACACCTGGGATGCTAGTGCGAGGTGGTGGGTGGCAAAATTCAGCCCTGGTGGATTTTGGGTGCTGCTGGCGCTTCAACTGCTATTGTTCTGGGAACCCTCAGAAAGTTGGTGTGTACTTGACACTGTCACCACTAGGGGGCATGGGCCTGTTTGTTGGCCAGGCATGGTGGATGGGGGTGGGGTTCACAGGCTGGGGCATCACCTGAATGGCATAGGGTGGGTATAGACTGGGTGGATTCTCTATCCAGGTTGGTCTCCTGGGCGCAACATCAAGAACTTGGTGCGCATGAGCTTCTGGGTCCACACCTTTTCTTCAGAGTCACTGGGTCAGGATAGAGTATCACTAGGTCTGGAGGCCATGGGTTGGTTAATGCAGTGTGCCTTTAATCCGAGAGGCATCTGCCAGAGGGAAACTGAGAAAGTAGTGTGTGCCATGTTGCTGCTTTTTTTCCTTAAAACCAAAAAAAATCTTAAAGCTGCGACCCTGCTCTCTGCTCCCTCAAAGAATGTGGGAGACCCATCCCATTACTCTGATTAATTGTGGGTTGATTAGTGTCTGAGTCTCAAGACTGCAGAGTTGTTATCTAAGGATGACTGACATTCAATGAACTTCAAATATCAAGTGCCAGTCATCACCCACCATTTCAGTCCTCTCCACTGGGTCCTGTCCTCCATGTCCCCCAAGGTCTGGTTTCCAATCACAAGTAGGTAATCCCTGGATCAAAATTTTCAGTCTGCAGCTTTGCCAGTCCACTTTTTCTCCCTCTGTTGACTTCTATTTAGAAAACAGAGGTGAACTCTAAAATAGAGAAAGAGGATCTGCTGATTTCAAATGACCTTTTGAAAATAGAGATGGCAATCTCTTGTGCAAGAGCTTTCCAAACTAAATCTGAAATTCCCATCTCAACTTTACCAAGTCTGTTAGGTTACATTTTCTTTCACAGAAGTTCACTCTTAAAAAAATGTTAATACTTCTCTTTGGTTGGGTCTTGGAAATGCATGAGTGAACGTGTTTTGCTGCTACCTGCTTTAGAAAAAATAACTGTAGTATATTCATTATGTGTATTCTGAAATACTGCCACACTACAAAACTGCTTACTCTGGGTTTAATGGAAGTTGCCAGCATTGGCTTTGTTCTGTGTCAGGTGAAGCTGTTTCAGGTGAGTCAGTGATTTCCTTTTTAGTAAGTAGAGGCTATCAGGTTATAGAGGATATGCTGACCATAGAGGCTGTGCATATTTTGCAAGATACTCAAGAAATAGAATCTTTGTAGTTCACAGAGGCTACACAGGTCATAGAATTTACCTAATGCCAGGGTCCAGCCCTAGCAGGAGTCCATGGGTTCCACACCGGTAAACGGGGCATGGGGCAAGAGCGTCAGCAATGGATGGAGAATGAAAGACACAGACTCTAGTTCTGGTGCAATCAATCCCACTTTATTCTGGGGAAGGCTGGTTTTATATACATTTTTCTTCAGGCTATAATGGCAGTCTTGTGTTTAATATTAAAGAAGTTTCCAAAGCATAGGCAGAAATTGTTTTTAACAAGGAACAGAAAAATTATGAGAAAACAATAACCTTACAGATTATCCTTACCTAATCACAATTGTTTTAAGAATATCTAACTATGTCGATGAGCTAATACAATATTTACTTCCTTAATATCTAAACTCTATGTGACCTAAGACTATTCTTATTATTCTCATGGTTAAAACAATAAACAAGTAATCTCATGTGACTATCTCTACTAGGTCCATCTGGTTAATATCTAAATTGCTGAGTTAAGGGGTACAGTAGGGCAGTGGTCCCAATTGTAATTGTGTACCAACGCTTATTATAGGAGTGACATATTCTTTGTAGGAAAGAAGGAATGTTATGAAACCTTATTCTCTTACCTCACCACCACACATGAACAAAACCATTGTTAAAATTTAACCAGCCTGTTGGAGACAAAGGCAGATCTATAAGTATTTTCTACAGAGGCTTTCAGGGACTCATTGCACGGTTGCAAAATTATTTTTAATTTTGTTAGTGGTAAAGACCCATTGTTTTTCAGATTGTAGGTAATATTTTCTGGAATTTTTGTTGTAGTCCCCTTGTCCCCTTAAGCAATCCGTTCAAACTGAAATGAGTAATATATTATCAGAAAAACACAGCAGAAAAAACACCATGCTTCAGAGCAAAACATCCAGCAATTCCTTTTAGGATGAGCCTTTGCAATCATCCTCCAGAGGATCTTTGTCAAGCACTGGATGGAATTCCGGACGCCCCCGCAACCTAAGTCATAGATGGTAAACAGGTCATAGAAATAACCCATTGAAGACACAGTGACTATGCAGTTTGTTGAGTCAACACAGATCACAGAGGCTACCAGATCATAATTGTTCATAGGGTATCAATATTACAGAAGTTATTTATACTACTCAAGCCATGAAGATGATTTATACCATATTGTTTATGTGCAGCATAGGTCATGGGATTACATAGACCATGGATACAATGCAGGTTATTGAGACTACTCAAACCTCAAAGTCTATACAGGTCATAGAGTCAATGATGTTCATAAAGCCTACATGGGTCATAAATACAGTGCAAGACATATCATCTAATCATGTCATAATTTCAGGGCTTTTCATGAAAAAGAGGCTACTTTGTTCATAGAAGAAGCACAGGTCAGAGAAATTACATTGGTCATAGAGACTACTGAGATTATAGGACAACTAAAATATTAGGCTACTCAGGTCAAAGAGGCTACGAAGGTCATAGTGTCCACTAAGTCCATAGATATTAGTGAGGTTTTTTTAAGATACTCAGTCTGTAAAAGTTTTGAAGGACATCAAGTCTACTCAGGTCATTTGTCTACTCAGACCATACAGGCTGGGGTCTTAGATATTGAAGAAGGCATAGAAATTACCAAGGCCAAAGTATTTACTAAGTTTATATAGGCTACTTAAGTCATAAAGGTTGCATAAATTATAGAGGTGACATGGAAACAAAGGCTAAGCATATAATAGAGTTTATGCAGATCATAGAGATTTTTCAGGTCATTAGAGACTTCTAATGTCATTTTGGTTACTCAGGTCTCAAAGTCTACAGAAGTCACAAAGTATATTAAAGGCATTTAGAGTTCTGAGGCTGCAAAGGACTATGGACCTGAAAATTACAGAGTCTACTCATACCCTGTATATAAACAGGACATAGGATATTCTCATGTCATGAAAGATACATAAGTCATAGATGTTGTGAAGGTTATACGGGCTACAAAGGACAGAAAGGCTCTTCAGGTTATAAAGTCTACCCAGATTATACAGGCTATGGTGTCCATAGAAGCTTCACAAATCATAGTCACTACTAAGGACATCGAGGTTACTCAAGCCAATGAGGGTACTCAGGTTAGAGTTGTAAACCATGCCTCATACTACCCAGTCATTAGGAGTCAACAAGATCATAGAGGCTACTGAAGTAATTTATGCTTCTTTGGTTATAAAGCCTATTCAGGTCAAGGGTCCTTGGTCATAGATGTTACAATTTTATAAGGTATTAAATAATAGAGGATATTCATTTCATTTAGAATACTGATACCATAAAGATTTTGCATACCATAGAGATTGTACAGTTCATAGAGTCTCCTCAGGTCAAAGAGGTTACTAATGTCACTTAGTATATTTAGGACAGATAATTGAAACAGGTCACAAGTGATATACTTATGCTAGAGAATATTAAGGCCATAAATTCTCATGGGTTCTCATGTATTTAGGCCATGAAGTGTAGACAGGTCATAGGAGTTGCTAAGTTAATTTTAATATCTGAGATTATAGACACTATGCAGGATATAAAACCCACTAAGAACACAGAATCAATATATCACATAAGCTTCACCGATCATGGAGGTCTCATTGGTCATAGCGCTGCTAAACTCTTTAGACTTATCATGTCATTAAGTCTAAGAATCTCATAGAGTTTGAGTACATTTTAGATAACACTCAGTTATTGAGGATCCATGGGTCAATAAAGATGCACAGTTTAGTGATGATACACATACCAAATAGACCACAGGAACTACAATTGAGATAGAGATGAAGCAGGCCATGACATTATGTAAGTCTTAGATGACACTCAGATTATATGATATGCATTGGAAAGTAAAACTGAAGAGGTGATGAGAACTTTCAGTCTACTCAGATAATAGAGGATCTGGCTATTCAGGCTATCAATGTTCCCCAATTAAACAACCTATGCATATCATAGAGATTACACAGTAGATAGAATCTACTACATTCTTTAAGTTACTGAGGTTGTAAAGGTTACACATGTTATAGAACCGTCACAAAACAAAATCTACTCAGGCCATAGATGCTTCAGATGGTATAAGGTCTACTAAGGGCATATACAGTATAAAGTTTATTTAGGTTATTGAGAGAAAAAAGAAACATATTTCAAAGAGGTCTCACAAGTCATAGAGGCTACATATGTCATGGAAATACATAGGTAATAGATGTTATGAAGGTTATAGATGCAACCAAAAAATGTAGAGGCCATGTAGATTATGGATGCTAAGAGAGTATAAAGGGGACAAAAACATACCTTTGACAAAGCAGTCTTTTTAATAAATTGTGCTTGGAAAAATTGTTATTCATATGTACTTTAATGTGAAAATAATCTTATCTGTCACTGTGCATAAAGTCAATTCAAAATGGAATAAAAGCTTTGAAATGAGGCCAGAAACTATGCAACTCTTTGAAGAAAACTTGGGATCAACACTCCAACCTATAGGCACATGTAACAGTGCTCTCAGTAGTACTCTCAAGACTGAAGAATTAATGTCACATATTAGTAAGTATCACGGAATCAATGTTAAAATGTTTGAACAGCAGAAGAAGAAATTTAGAATGTGGAGAACCAACAGAATGAGAGAAAATCATTGCTAGGTACTTTTCTTAAAGAAGATTAATATTCAGTATATAACGATAACTAAAATTACTTAACATGAAAACCCCACAAATAACCCAATTAAAAAATGGTCAAATGACCTATACAGTCACATCTCAAAAGGAAAAAATATGTCCAAGAAATACATTAAAAATGCTCAAAATCATTACTAATTATGGTATGCAAAAAAAATTATACTGAAATTTTATCTAATTCTAGTCAGAAGGGACATCATCCAGAATGCAAATAAAAATAAAGGCTGAAGAAAATGTGGGAAAAAAGAAACACTTTTCACAGTTTTAGTGTGATGGCAAATTAGTACACCATTAGTTCCACATCATGGAAATTTGTGTGGGAATTTCTAAGACTAGGAATAGAACTGCCATACAGTCAAGCTGTATCCCCCCTCAGTGTACATTCTAAAAAATTATTCATCATAATATAGCAAAATCTATGTGCCCCAAATTTGTAACAGCACAATTCACAGTAATCAAACTACAAAACCAGTCAAGGTATCTATCAGTGGATGAATGGAAAAGAAAATATGGTATATGTATGCAACACAATTTTATGTCAATAAAAAAAAATAAAATTATAACATTTGTATGTAAGCGGATGGAAATTGAGAACATTATGTTATGTACAATAAGCTACACTCAGAAGGTCAAGGACCATTTTTTTTCTCATATATGGAAGCTAGAGAGTAAAAGTGAAAAGAAGGTATGTATCTGTGTGAATCTCATGAAAATTAAAATAGTTGAATAATTTAAGGAATGCAGGTGGGAGAATAGTATTGATCAAATCATAGTGTTATATTGTGTGCATTTTTGAATATGTAAAAAATCCTACCATTATGACAAATATAGGCACAAATAAACAATTGAAAAATTTTGCTTTAAAAAAAGAAAGATATAACATACACAGAGTTTACAGTACTAACACTGGCTACTCCATTAATACAAGGTTCTTGTTCATAGAATATATACAGGCAATAAATGATATTCCATCCATGCTAGGAAGGTCATATTGGCTACACAGACAAAAATTATACATAGGCTTTAATGGCTAAAAGTATCAAAAATATATGCAGGTCATGGATGGTGTGGTCATAGAGTCTAATGAGGACAAAGAGGCTACAGAAATATGTAGAAGGTCATAGAAATATAGTGAACACAGAGTCCACACAGGTCATAGGGGATTTCAAGTAAATTTAGGCTATTAAGGCTGCAGTAGTTGCTAAGCTCATTTATGATACTGAAGCCAAAAGGGCTAAACATATACTATGTTGGTTAAAGAGCCTCTGGCACATATACAGGATAGGCAGGTCATGCAGGTTATATAGATTAAATTTGTCACTCAAGGATGTGGAGGTTATGCAGGCCACAGGGGTTATTCATTTCTTAGAAGATAATCAGAATGTGAATGCTACAAGGGGCTTACAGAAATATATCAGTGATAGAGATTGTATACAACATAGAAGTGATACTGGCCATGGAGGATTACTGGATCATAGAGATTATGCAGGACAATGAAGTTACATAGATAACAGTGAAAACACAGTCTACAGAGGCACCTGATAACATAAAAATTATACAGTTTACAGAGGCTACTGAGGCCAAAGAAGCTATGCACAGCATACATGCAATGTAACTCACAAATAATATTCAGGTTATAAGCCATGAAGAACAAAAAGGCTACTCAAGTCATAGAAGCTATGCAGGTCAGGGGCTGTTAAGGTAATTTTGGCTACTCATGGAATAAAGGATATTCATCCTCCAGTGCATATCTAAGACATTAGGCTGTAAGTTTATAGAGGCTACTCATTTTTTAGAAGCTATTCATGTCATGAAAGCTATAAAGCCATAGAAGTTAGGTTGATCATAGAGTCTGTTTATATCATAGAAGGAACAAAAGACACAGAGGATATTCTGACTGTACAGGATATACAGACAATGCAAGATATATATCTCATAGTGTAGGACCAGCATAGAGGCTACAAAGACCATAGCGACTGTGCAGTTCATAAAGGTTACTGAAGGCATAAAGATTTCAAAGGTCATAGAGTATACTGAGGTCAAAAAAGGATACTAAAGTCATTTAGAATACTCATGTCATAAAAACCATGAGATCACAGAGCTAAAAGGCCAAAGAGGTTATTTCATCCATAGAAGTTATGCAAATCATAGAAGCTATTCATGCTAGAGGCCTCAAAGTCATACAGTTTACCCAGGTAATAGAGACTACTCATGGCACACTGGTTATGCATGTCATAGAGAATAGTAATGTTATTTAGGATACTAAATGTCTTGGAACACAAAGACAGCACAGAAAACATCCAACATATACTTACAATAAAGACTTTTCAGGTCACAGACAATACATAGATCACAAATGCCACTCAGACCATTAAGTCTAGGAGGATCATAATATCTATTCTGACATAGAGTCTGTGAAGATAATAGTGAATATTTTAGGGTAAAGATGTTGCACAGATAATAGAAGCTATAAGGTCATACCAGGTAAGCAGTAAATAGAATCCATTCAGGACCTAGAAAATAGGCAGGCCTTAGGGGTGCTTCAACTCCAAGAGACTAGGCAGGTCATAGAGTCTATTCATACCAGAAAGTCTGCTCAAGACATGTTTATTGAGGTCATCCAGGCTCTACAGATCACAGAGGCATTGAAATTTGTAGAGAAAACATAGGTCAGAGAGGCAACTGAAGTCATAGAAGCCATGTAGTTATTAGTGTTAATTCAGGTCATAGAGTTTATGCAGTTCTACAGAGTATACAGATTATGTTTGCTCATAGATTTGAGACACATAGGTGCAAAGGTAATCCTGAACAACTGAGATAATAGAGGCTAATAAGTTCACTTAGAATTTTCAGGAAAATAGTCTGAGGCTATGTAGGTCATACAGACTGTAAATACCACAGAGGATATATAGATCATAGAGTCTATGTAAATCATAGAGACTACACTGAGTATAGCACCTACAAAGTTTATTTAGCTACTCTTTTTTAATTTTTTTCCTACTTAGTTATACATGACAGAAAAATACAGTTTGATTTATTTAACACAAATGGAGTACTGTTGAAACATAAGATAACTAAGGATGGCAGGGTGCCCCACCTATGAAGCCAGAAACTCAGGAATCTGAGTAGGTGGATCAAATGTGAAGCCACCCTGAGCATCATTCAAAGACCATGTCTCAAAATAAAACAGGAAGAGAGCTTGGGGATAGCTCAAAAGAGGACCCTGGTTTCCAGTCATGGGGTCTTCCTCACACTGACAAGGGGGAGGAGCAGAAGTGGTGATGGACACAGGGATGGGTACAGGATGAGATTGCACCTGGGACCTGAGGAAACCATGAGCTTGGGGCTTGAAAACTTGAGGTTTGGGGACACTGCAACAATGATCATCACCAGGTACCAACAGTTTTTGATAAATTCCAGAAACACTGATCAAGAAGGAACAGGGAGTGAGGAGGGGAGAGCATCTGGACAACACTGCACCAGGCACCAAGAGGTGTGCCTCTGCCAGGTAAGAATTGAAAAATGGTAGAGGAGAATGGGGAGACCAGGGGTCCCTGGCTGAGCTCAAGAATACAAGGGTTGGGGCTGGGGAGATAGCTCAGTTGGTAGAGTACGCGCCTTGTATGCATAAGGCCCAGGTTTGATCCCCAGCAGCAAAAAAAAAAAAAAAAAAAAAAAAAAAGAATACAAGGGTTAGCCTTAGGTCCCTGTGAACAAGGTGGGACAAAGAGAACCCTGGCTTCAGCAGGACTTGGATGTGAAACTGAGCCTCTATTACCATGTCTACACAGTTACACAGTCAAAGTGTGACCCCACCCCTGATGCCTAGGAAAACAGCCCCAAACCAGAATTTTCTGAAATGGGGACAAATGGATCAGAAAGAGAACTGGAGCCAGGCTCTTCAGACTTCTGACTTCTGGCAGTACAGTCAGAGACCATTAGGTCCATGGAAAGGTTATGCTGGAAGACACAGTGAGTCCTGAGGGCCCCACACACTCTTCAAGACCTTGGTAGAAAAAAGAACTGTTCCTGTCCCTCCCTCTAGGCCACTATGACATCACAGACTGTATGGACATTAAGGAGAGAGGCTGAGCAGTGCACCACACACTGCTGGACACTGTTCCCAGACCACCAGGGGGATATAAAACTGAGGAGTAGAGAAGTCAGAGAAGATTTCATGAGACCAGAGAGCAGCAGCAAGGTCACATAAAAAGGGGACAATTAGACAATAGTTAATGATACATTCACATGAGTATGAAGGATATAAACTGTCCTTTGAGCCAAGTCAACACTCTTCACTGTCCTGGGCCCTGTGGGTGAACAATACTCACCTAGGAGTTCTCAGTGTGCTCTGTTCCTACCCTTAATTTCCCACTCACACCATTGATTAGGGTCCTATGTCCTGTGGGTGAACATCCCTGTCCAACCATTGCTCAGTACCCTGTGGATATTGTGAGTGAGCAGACTTCTGCCACCAATACTCACTCTCCAATGAACACTGGGCACCTCAGTACTCTTAGAGATTTCTCTGGGTGAGCCCCATTCTGGCTAATGTCAGTACAACATCTCTGGCCTTATCTGCATGTCCAGGGCAACATTAATATGAAAACTTGGAGAGATGTGGATACTTATTTTTCCAACAATCTCAATAGCACTTTGGTGATGCCATGGATACAGGCTCCTCACCAATATCTGAAAAACTAAGCCAGTTTTAAAAGACGTTAATGCCCAAAGCACTGAGGACTTTATTTCAATACTCATCATCCACAATTTCCACACAATTTCTCAAGTGACTGAGATTGTATGAGTGATGTAGCAAACCCAGGTTTTTGACATCTTTCTGAAAAGTGGATGGAAACATATATTTAATTATTTTCAGGATCTTGACTGATATGTCAGTGGTTAGTCTATTTGACAAGAGAGGAGGAATTTTAAGTCTACTTAGTGAGGCACAATGCACACCTTCAAAATATAGTGTGAATTGTGGCCAAGGACAATTTCCATCTTTATGGAGGACTTCTTCAGCACTTCAAAATAGGATCATTTTGACCATAAATGAGGTCAATAAAACTTTGGACCAAGGAATTACTCTACAAGAGGTTCAAAAGACTCAGAATCCTATAGGTGAGAATCCTCTGCAAAGACTTCTGTCTCCTCTGAATCCTGTATTCAAGCATTGTTTATCTACTTTTGCCTTGTCTTCTCATGTTTCTACCCTAAACCTCCTCCCAACCACCTTCGTTCAGAGTCTTCTGATTGAGCACCCATCTCACAACAGTTTTCAGTCTTCTCTGGGTCCTGCCCTAAGTTTTTTATAATCCACCATTGTCCAGGGTACTCTGATTCCTTTTGATAAGCATACTCACCCACTAGAGTTCTGATTCCACTGGGAACTCTTGGTGATAGCCCCTCTCCTAAAATGCCTCCTTTCTTTGCTTAAGCCACTGGGTTCAAATAACTTTTTCTAACTAACTCTTCTTTGGCTACCGTGGGTACGCAACACTCACCTAACAGTACTCAGTCTTTTCTGTTTCTTTTTAATTTTTTTTTTGAGTTCCCTAAACATTCTTTACTCATACTTACCTGGGTCCTTTTGTTGAGCACCCCTCATATTTTAACATCCAACATACACTTACAATAAAGACTTTTCAGGTCACAGACACTACATAGGTCACAAATGCCACTCGGACCATAAAGCCTAGGAGGATCATAATATCTATTCTGACATAGAGTCTGTGAAGATAATAGTGAGTATTTTAGGGTAAAGATGTTGCACAGATAATAGAAGCTATAAGGTCATACCAGGTAAGCAGTCAATAGAATCCATTCAGGACCTAGAAAATAGGCAGGCCTTAGGGGTGCTTCAACTCCAAGAGACTATGCAGGTCATAGAGTCTATTCATACCAGAAAGTCTGCTCAAGACATGTTTATTGAGGTCATCCAGGCTCTACAGATCACAGAGGCCATGAAATTTGTAGAGAAAACATAGGTCAGAGAGGCAACTGAAGTCATAGAAGCCATGTAGTTATTAGTGTTAATTCAGGTCATAGAGTTTATGCAGGTCTACAGAGTACACAGATTATGTTTGCTCATAGATTTGAGACACATAGGTGCAAAGGTAATCCTGAACAACTGAGATAATAGAGGCTAATAAGTTCACTTAGAATTTTCAGGAAAATAGCCTGAGGCTATGCAGGTCATACAGACTGTAAATACCACAGAGGCTATATAGATCATAGAGTCTATGTAAGTCATAGAGACTACACTGAGTATAGCACCTACAAAGTTTATTTAGCTACTCTTTTTTAATTTTTTTCCTACTTAGTTATACATGACAGAAAAATACAGTTTGATTTATTTTACACAAATGGAGTACTTTTCATTTCTCTGGTTGTACATGATATAGTTTCTCTTGCTATAAAGGTCACATAGATCACTTAGTCTACTCAGGCCTTAAGAGCTATGAAAGTCAAAGGCTATGCCAGACATAGACAGTTGAATGTAAGAGACTATGCATGTCACATATGTACAAAGAGGATAGAGACTATGCAATCATAGAGGCTTTGCAAGACAAATTTTACTCAGAAAATACAGCCTACTGAGGCAGTAAAGTCTAAAGATGTGTCATAGAGACACCAGAGGTCATACAGTCTACACAGTTCATAGAGACTTTTGATACTACAGAAAGTGGGCGATAGAGAAACTTGTCAAATCTTAGAAACTATGTAGATCTTAGAGATTACTCAGAGTATAGAAGTTATGAAGGTAGCAGAACTGACAGAGTGAAAACTATTAACACAGTGAGGTCACAGTGGATACTGTGTAGATAAAGTCTATTGTTATCATTTAGATTTTTCAGGCCATAAAGGCTATGTAATTGTTATAGTCTGTGCAATCAATTGAGTGTCAGGGACCAAGAAGAAGTTCTCATTCTGAGAATGTTCTGACCTTTACAATAAGCAGCAGTGCCACTCCCCCCTCCTGGCTGATAGTTCTGACAAAATGGCCCCTATGGTCCCATCCCTGCTTCTCTTCCGGGATTTCACCTTCCTGCCGGCACAAACTTGCACCCTATCAGGAACCCAGTAGAAGAACACAGTCAACCAACCTGCACCTCATCATACCCCTCATTCCCTCAGCATAAATACCCGTGAGAACAATAAAAATTTGCAGCTTGATCAGAATTCCTATCTTGCTGTCACTCCCTGTGTCTCTTGTCCCTTTCATTCCTTCTCTCTTAGGTTCGCCATCCTGCATTAATGTCCCGTGGGTCGGGACAATTGAGGTTGTACATGTTGTGGTGGTTACACTGTTCATAGGAACTGCTCAATTTATTGAGGGGACTTGAATCAAAGAAATGCTGGCATTATGGGCTACTAAGTCATACATACTACCCAGACTATATGAAATACTGAAGCCAAGGAGACTTTGTTCATTATAAAGTCTACACAGGTCATAGAGGCTAAGGCCATTGAGGCTAGAGGATCAACTAAGGAGCAGGCTTCTTTATCCTTGTCTGGACAGGCAGTTGGATGGGTATGGAGAGCAGATGTCTGTCCTGCCTGAGGCCATTTGATTTTCACAAGACCCCCAGCTCTGGAGGATGAGACTGGGATCCCAAGTCACTCCTGACTACCACATGTGTGGTCACAAGGTGTGATCAGATAATAAACACTTCTGGAGTTCAACTGGATTCCACAGACTGTGAGGGGACCTGAGCCATGGACTCAGGACCAAGGAATCAGGACCTTAGTGGATGTCACCCTCCCTGATCCTGTGCACCTCAGGAGCCAGAGGAAACAGGCAGCTTGCCTGCTTCTGATCATGGCGACTGTCAGTGAGCTCTTCCAGCCTCTCCAGGGACCCCCACCCCAGTTGGGGGCTCTGGGAATAAATTGCAGAACACTGCTCTTTTTCTGTGTGTCCTTGGTTGACTATATTTCTGGTTTCTGCCAAGACTCTCAAGGCTGACTGGGGTCTGAGCCTCCTTGTGCTTCTTGCCATGGGGTTGGGAAGAAGTACCCAACTGAACTGCTGAAGTGTCTTTCTTCTTTGTCCTCAGGGTCCTTTCTTGATGTCACAATGTCTATCCAGGAGTACTTGAACCTGTGTGCAGTCACCTCACCAAGTGTCCCATGGATCTAGACCCTGCCCTAGGCCATGCAGCTGGCAAAGTTTGGTGGGCTGGTGCAACCCAGGTCCTCAACTTTCCCAATACAGGTGGCAGAGCTATTTCTCCTGACCAGTGAGTGGACAAAGATGAATCCTTCAATACATGACCTCCACAATGGGAGAGAAAAGGTTAGAGGCAGCCTCATTTGGGGTGTTGAGAATAAGTGTCCCTTTAAAGTTTTCAGTTTCAACCAGCCCTGTGTGGCCTGACTGGTTTCTGGTTCTGTCAGTCAAATAAATATTCCAGTTGCAGAGTGTGGGAATTTGATTTTTCTTTCCAACTACAAGGATTCTCCATTGGAGTAAGGGGCACATTTCATGGGAAAGTAAACTGAGGACTTGGGGGAATGTGACTAGCCAGGTCCCACCTGGGGTGAGGTCTTCCCTGCACTCATAGGAGTGAATCCTCCAGTCTCTGAGGAGACAGACTTCCTCATTGTTGTGGGCTCTCCTCTGTTCAGTTTGGGGACACTCACCACCTTCCTGGAACCCAACTGCAATACAAACACTGGTGACCTCAACAACAACTGAGCCTGCCACATGCTGATAGACTGGTCTATACTCCTGGAAACAGCCTAGCTGCAACCTCTTGACAAAGCCTTGAACTTGGTCAGCAACCAGTCTCAGTGGTGACAGGATGGACAGACCAGTTTCCAGAACCACCCCAACTCCTTTAGTCCTCCCAGTGTCCCAGGAGAAGGGCTGTCTCCATTGTCTTCCCTGACAGGGAGCTCCAGCCACCTTGTTATGTTTATGTGCCAGTGGGAATTGCCAGGGGTCATCCAGGAGGAGCAGTATTCTCCTGTAAAGGATCAGGACAAGAGGTGGACTCATCACATTGACCCGTGTACAAGTTCTGCTTGTTTTCTGTGTTGTGACTAAGCTTCTCCCCAGGTCACCTGCATATTACACCAGGAAGCTTACAATTGTGCAAAAAAAAGAAAAAATGCCCCAGAGACATTCCGGTTCTGATCCTCAGGACCTGTGATCATCATCTGACCCCTCAAGGAAACTTTGTAGATGGAATGAAGTTAAGGTTCTGAATGTGGGGAGGTGATCCAGGAGGCCCAGGGGGCCTGTTGTCACCCAAACTTCTTACCACATGGAAGCAAGAGGCTAGAGGTCAGAGACAGACCAGATAGCTGCTCTCCTTGCTCCAAAATGATCCTTCCCACACCTGTGTCTTCAGACCTGTAAGGACAGGAAGCCCAAACCAGCCTAACATGTCTGGGTCTCCCTCTTCCTTCATTGGCTTGGTCCCAAAATTCCTTCCACCCAGAATCACACCTCTTCTTTCTGCTACTGGATCTGCTCAGAGCAGCTCTGGTGTGGCAGGGACCCTCCTGTTTTGGTCTCAGTACCCCTATCCCCTTCTATATTACTGATGCATGGCCTCAGACATGCTGGCACAGAACCTCTTGGTGTCCCACTCAGGGCACAGGGTCCACCACTTGTTCTGTGTGCTTAAAGTCCTGATTTCTTGGTTATAATTAGGAGATGGAAATCCAAATCCAGTATGCCTGGTTCTACCCAGCTCTGCCACTTACTACCTGGGTGAAATTGGGTTGGTTATTGAACTTCCCTGGACCTCAATGGCCTTATGTGTAAATGGGGTGTCATGAAAGAACCTAATTCCTGGGTCTTGGGGGAGTAAGTCTGATGCATACAATCCCTCTTAAAGTGTCTCTGTCCCCTGGTGTACCCTATACAAGGTGTATAGTTCCAGCACCACAACATGACAATTCCCCAAATTCTGAAGGTCTGCTGCTAACTGACAATCTGGGTATGGGTGTGAGGGTCTTACTCAAACCCCTGCTGTCCAGACTGTGTAGGCCACTTGCTCTGCTGTGGCCCTGGAACTTGGTTGGCAGCACTGTGATGAGCACAGAATCTGGACTGGTCTCAAGAACCTCCAGATCTTGAATGGCCCTTTCCTGGGAGGGGTGCCTTCAGCATGCTGCACCACAACCAAACACTGTGTGCCCAGCCATATCCAAGGGTCCAAGGAACAATCTTCACATGCAACCTTGGCCACTCAGTCACTCCATATGCCAAGGAGGCAGGGCCTTTCCACAGCTCTAGGGCAGGACTCAAGGTCAGTAGCCTCAGGAGCATTTCCTTTACCTCTGGCTCCTGTCCATTCCTATACCCCACTGCTGAACACAGACCCAGAGGACTTTGAACCCTGGCAATGCCAGAGGAAACTCAGCACACCCAAGAATGCCCAGGGTACCTTGGAACATGGGGTTGTCCACATTACTGGGGATGCACCCTCTCCCTTTGGATGAGACCTGAGGCTTCAGAAGTAGCCCAAACACCACAGGCCCTTAAGTTTACACTGTACACCCACACCTCAGCCCCTCCCACAATGGCAGAGCCCTCTGGCCTCACCCAGGCCCTATGCCCACACTCCACACCCAGTCTCAACTGCAGAAGGAAAAGGACAGCCCAGAATCCAGAATCACAGACTGTGGTTCACTGAGGGTCCCATCCTGGACAATCACCTGCTTCCGTGTGCTTGAAGCCTGTGCTGTGTCACCTGGGAATTGCAGGTGACACAACATCTAGGAGGCTATGCAGCATGGAGAAGCAGGAGTTCAGCAGGGAGTGTGGCTGACTCAAGCCCTGGACATAGGTTCTGTTCCTGGACACAGAGGGCTGCCTGTGGAGGCACTCCCTCTCTTCCCACCCCTGCCTCAGCTCCTCCTTCCTCTCTTCTCCCTTCCTCTTTCTTTCTGCGCTCCTCTCCAGGTGGCTTCTTGCCTCCCACCAGAGTGATCCCAACTCCCAGGTGTCTGAGCAATCTTCCAACCCCTTTGAGGCCTGAGCCCCTCTTGCATCTTTTCTGGATATTTCTCTGCATCCTCTGATATTGCCATGGTTTCTTCTTCTCATCACTTAAAAGAAAAAGGAACAGAAATGGGAAACACAGGAAAACCCTAATTAACGGTACCATGGACCTTCACCAGGATACACCCAGGAACATTCTCCTGAAGTCCTCCTGCCGACCCTGCCCAGTAAACTCTTTTTAGGATATAGCGTCAGCCCATGTCTTCTCCATTCTGGAAACTTCCATGAGTAGAATCAGGAGTGGTTACTGCTCTGAACTGGAGAGGGCTTGGTGATGTGCAACTGAGTTGAGGGCCTGTCCACATTCTGCACTATGCTACTGTGTGACCTGCTCATGATGAGTATGTTGAAAAGGCTCCTCCTCTCTCCTCTTGGACATATTGGACCCACCTTCAAGAGTCTCCTGTCTCTGTGGTTTGGACAGCAAGCACTGGGCACAGGGAGGCTGCTGTGGAGGAAAAAATCCAACTTCCCAGTCTGTAACAAAATGCCAGAGATCTGTAGGTGGAAGGGTTTGCTTTGGCTCTGAGTTTTAAAGATCTCAGTCCAGGGCTGTTTGTGGCCAGGGGTGAGGTAGCGCATCATGGAGGATTTCATGGCAGGGCAAGAACCCCACCTCATGTCTGGGATGCAAGAGAGAAACAGGACAGTCCTCTTCAAGGACACACCTCATGGCCCTGAACCTGCACCAGGCCCCACCTTCTACGTAATTCATCTTCCCAGGAGCACAATCTGGTGACTGGCCTTTAACAGGTACTCTGTGGGCACTCTGTCCTGGAAGCATTCCTGCTAGACTTCACTTCTGTTGCTGCCTGAGGCACACCCATGCTGAGAAAATTACTAGGTTTCACCAGGCTCTGACTGACCAGCATCCTGTCAGCAGGGTGTGGAAAGCAGCCCCTGGTCTGTGCAGGGTCTCTGTCAGAGTCACTGGCCAACTGACAGGGTGCTGGTCAGCAAGGAAGGAAGGTCCAGCACCATCAGTCTAGTGCTTGGTCTTTATCCTGGGACAAAGTCTGAGTCCAGCTCTTTAGGGTTGAGTGGATCTAGGGGCAGGACAGAGGCCTCTGGGACTTGGCCAGGTCTCCGACTCCCCTGCTGTCCTTGGCATGCCCCATCTGCCCCTTGGTAGATGTCCTGCTCTCTGGGTCAGAGCCCACCCAACCACCTAAATGGGGGCTCAGACTCTTCTCTGGGCAGTGGCAGGACCCCCTACTCTCAGCCATGGCACCCACCCTGCAAAGTCCACAGGAAGACAGGTTTTGGAGACAGTAGAAAAGGATGCAAAGAAGGATTCAGAGCAGGTGGGCATCTGTTGGGGTGTCAGTTGTGGTGTCCCAACCCCTGTCTCTTCTTCATACTCCATGGCAATCCTAGTATGTAGGTGTTCTGGGGCTGCCCAGTGGACACCAAGAAAAACCATTGAGAAAGAAGACATTTCTCTCATTAGAGAGCACCCTGGCTTAGGAACCCAAAGAAGGGACCCTCTGGCCCTGTCCTGTTCAGCAACATTTACTTGAATAGGTTTCACACTGGATGCTGTGGGTGAAGCTACCATGCTGGACAGCCCCCTGGGACTCCCTTCTGGAACCTGGACAGTGCCATTCTCTATCTCAACTGGGAGGCTTTCATGGTGGAACAAGAGAGGGAGGGTGTAGAAAGCAGCCCCTGGTCTGTTCAGGGTCTCTATCAGAGTCACTGGCCAGCTGTGAGCACCCTCACTTTCTACTCTGGCTTTCTCTCCTGTGTGTGGGCACTGGAGGCTGCAATGTCAGAATCCAAACACTACAAACATGGCCACTGAGTTCACAGCATGGTCCTCAACACTGTGGCCTTCCCAGTACCACAGGAGAAAGCTTCTGGGGTCTGAGATCTTGGATTGAGAAGAGTTGTGGGTGGCATTTTTGGAACTGCCACAGAGAGGGCAGGGTGCTTCCAGCCTGTGCTACACTGGGTAGAGAAAGTCAGGCTCCATCTGGGTACTAGCCTTACCAGCACACTACCATCTGGACACTAAAATTCTGTGGAGGAGACTTGGGCCTTGATTATATGGCAGGCTCAGAGCTTCCTTGTCCTGTCCCAAACTGTCCTGTGCACACAGGTACAGGGGTAATGCCATTGTCATAATTACCCCTGGCCACAATAGGGCAGGGTGACAACAGCACTGGGTGATCCTGAGGGCCTGGCACTGCAAGGCTCAGTCACCTTGAATTGAGGGACAAAACATATAACACATACTATGTGCACACACACCTCCTTACACATCACAGAACACACAGCACACAAAACATGCACACACACACCCTTACACATCACACATCACATAGCATACACCACATGCACATATACCTGCTTACACATCACACAACACACACAACTCAACTCAGCAGATACAACATGCACATACCTCCTTACACATCACACAAGAAATACAACACAACACACCACACACCACATGCACACACAACTCCTCACGTATCACAGAACACACAACTCAACATGGCATGCAGCACATGCAAACATAACTACTTACACATCACCCAATACACACAAGGCAACACAGCACTCACCACATGCACATACACCTCCTTACACATCACACAACACATGAAATGCAACACAGCACACAGCACATGTACACACACTCTTCACATTACAAACACACTTGATACTACACAGCACACACCACATATGAGCAACCTTCTTACACATCACACTGCACATCCACTATACAACAAACAGCACATATCATGTGCACACTCGCCTCTTTACATATCACAAAACACACAATGGAACACACATTACACACCAAATGCACACACAGCTCCTTACATATCACAGAACACACAAAATGCAACACAGCACACACAAGTCCTTACACCTCACAGAATATATAACACACAACACAGGACAACCACATGCACACACCTCCATTACACATCACAAAACAGCTACAGCATTACACAGCACATACCTTAGCACACACACTCTTACACATCACACAACACAATGCAACACAGAGCACACACTGCATATTCACAAAGTTTCTTCTCTTCAAAAAACACACATGATGCAACATAGCACACACCACATAGAAAAAAAATCCTTACATATCACATGACAAAACCACTATACAAAAAGCAGCATACATCACGTGAACACATACCTGCTTACAAACCACAAAACATACACAATGAAACACATAGCATATACCATGGGCACACACACCTTTTCACACATCACACAGGACACTCCCAATGCAACACACAGCATACCTGATGTACACACATACCCCTTTACACATCAAACAACACATTAAATGCAAGGCACAGCACACACCACATGTGGAAAACCTCCTTACACATCATATAACACAGAGAATGCAAAACAGCACACAACATGTGCACACAAACATCCTTGCACATCATACAATGTATATCAAATCACACAGCACACAACAGTTGCACACACATCCCTTAGACACCACACAACATTGATCTGAAAATAGCACCTGCCACATGCACACACACTTCCTTTCATATCACACAATGTACTCACAACACAACACTCTGCACACAAAACATGTAGACACACCTCCTTACACATCACACACAGACACTCAACACAGTAAAAATGCCACACAGGAACACAAAATACACAAAAATGACACACAAAATGTATAGCACCCACTGTCCACAACAGAGCAAGCACAACACATGTACACCCACTCACACACTATACACATATCAAGTACACACACTTCACTACACACCCACAATGTTTTTTGACTTTACTGGAGATTATCATGGCTCATCACATTGTCAGTGTTGGGAAAGGTGTGTGACATGTGACCTCTGTCTTCCACTGAACATAAGGTTTCTCTGCTATGGGGAGGCCCTCAGTGGCCTTGAACTCTGGAGAAGGGGCTCAGTTCCCCTTGGGCTCCCCACCTGGCCCTACTGAACCCCTCACTGACAGTGGCCATTGATGATAAACTGAGGGCCCAGAGCCCAGTCCAGGTGATGCCACTCAGCCCAGACACACCTGGGTGCCCACAGGATAATAGCCATGCCCCATGGCTTAGCATCACCACAACCTAGAGCTGTGGGGTCCATTAACCCCTCACCTACACAGACTACATCTGCTGGCCAGGTTCATGGAATTCCCACGAAGGACTCTGCCCCAAGTCCTTCCATTTCTCCCCTGGGCTGTGCTCCAGATGTGGCCTCCCAAAATGAATGGGGGAGGGGAGACTAAGCATGCGGTAGACCACCAGGCTCACAGTTCCTTCCCTCCAGAGTCTCTCTCCAGCCCTGACTGTGTCTAGTAACCTACCCTGAAGGTCAGGAGACACTTGGGGTGGGCTGTGAAGGTGGGGGCTACAGCTCATTAGCAGGAATCACTGTGGGGACTGGCACAGGGAGAAGGAGTGTGGGGAACCCAGGAGGGAACTAAGGAGACACTGGCAGCTGGGACACCCCTGTCCCAGGCTGCTGATGGCCATTGACTGTGAACAGGACATGAGCAATTCCTCAGTGAGGAGCTGAGGGTCTGCAGGTTGGGGACCCACTGGAGTCCCCACAGGGAAGTAGGCCCTGGGGAGGATCTTGTCTCTTCCTGGGGCCAAAGAATCTGGAATCTTTACTGACAGGAGTAGGGCCTTGCCATCATCAGAAATTAGATAAAAATGAATTTAATCACAATTTGGTCAAAGCGAGGAAGAAACTGTCCTGCCAACACTGTCCACAACAGCACTGCTATGCACATGACCAGAACTGGGAGACTCCCAGGGGCCTGTAAGGAGCATATCAGTGCCCCCAGCACTGCCTTTCTTCCTTCGTGGGCCAGGCTGTAGTCATCCCAAACTTTTCTCCTGGGCACGGGATGGTTGCCTGCAGGGAGTTGGGGCCTTGGCAGCAAATGTCAGGCATGGACAAAAAAACAATTTGGGGTTTCTTTGAAATTCTTTCATTTTAATCAGACCTTGTCACCACCTTCCTTCTAGTCCATTCTGCAGTCTTGAGGAGTGTGGGGCTCCCTGTCATCTGGCCCATTAAGTGGGGTTGGTATGGATATCCCCGCAAGGACACCCAGAATTTGGGACTGTGAAGAGCCAGCAGAGAGAGCTGCCTGGAGTTTTCCATAGGGAGCAATGGGGGAACCTGCTTGGGAGCCTGGGTAGCACCTGGTTTGGTAGTGTTGGCACCGAGATAGCCTTACTCTCAAAATTCCTCCCTCCTGAGCAACTGTTTTTAAAGACATTGCTGATTGTCCACCAAATAATCTGGGCCCATTTTGCCTGGATGGACATATCATGTCCTTTGGTCTAAATGGGTTTCTGATCAAAGAGGAAGTGACAGACTGTAGGATTCAGTAGAAAAGATGCTTTGAGACAAAGTGAGCACCAAAACAGGCTCAGAGAGAGTGGTTATTCAACTGATCATAACCTGGAATTCTGTAGCATGTGTCTAGGGTGTGCCTGGTGGTGCAGCAGGTTGGGCTTGCAGTGGAGAGTGGCCCTGGTCAGCACCTGCCCTCTTACCCATCACAGACTCCAGGTACCCTGACTGCAGTCTCTCTCTTGTCCAAATGCCCAGGACCCCCTTTCACTTCATGGGACCTCCCTTCTCCCACAACTCTTTGGGTGTCCAGCATAAAGGTCCCTGTGATGCCTCTGAGGACTTTGGAGTCACAACAATTTTTCAGAAATACCTACTATCTCACTCCCTATCCTCCCCAACCTGTGTGCATCCAGGGATTTGCTATCTGAGCCCTTCCCTCTCCTCATCCACACCAGGGTACATACACCTGGGTGCAGTCCCAACCCCAGACACTTTCTCTAAAGGTGGAGCTGAGAGCTCCCACATCTCTTCCTCATCTACCCCTTCAATCATGTGACTCCTGCAGTGCTAGCTGGAATTCTGTCTGTGATGGCATCAGGCTCCCAGGTGGCACACCTGTGAGGTCAATGAGGCATCAGCATAGTGACCAGGTGACACTAGCTGCTACCTCACACTGAGGACCATTGGAAAGGATTACAAAACAGCAACCATTGTCATGAAAACATTGGGGAATGTGGAGAAGATAAGGTATGAAGAACCAATGTCCTTCATGCAACTCACCCAAGAAAAGCACCATGAACCATGGGGCATCTCTGTGGCTTGCAAGAAGAGAGATGGAGGCCAAAGGAAGCAGCAACACCTCACATATTCCACTGCCAATGCTAAACAGAAAGGCATATGCAGATGCTCAACTCCACCTATAACCAGCCTGGACAAGAACTTGACCTCACTAACTTGGCAGTGCTGAGCCAGGTTAATTTCAGGGAGTTCCAGGTACTCCTGCCATCTGGGTTTACCAAAAAAGTTCACACTGCTTTGCACCTGAAGGGAGACATATATTTCTATTGAACTTTCACTACAACCTTTTTCTCCCTGCCTGGGTGGGAATGCCTCAAGTCAGTGTCATTCTTCAAACCATCAGGGTCAGATATTTTTCTCCAGTTATGGTCCCCATCATTCTGTCCATTTCACCTATGGACTGGACAAACTGCCTCAGACCTGGGCAGGAGCAAAATCTGTAGTCACATTCCCAGCAAAAGAAAAAAATGCTTCACATCCCCACTGTCTTTCAGAGACTCAGAAGATCCAGAACCTGCCAGAAGGGCACACTACACAAGAGACCTCAAACCTCACCCTGCCATGTGCATGAGTCTTTCCCTGAGTGTGGTCACTGGGTTACAACATCCACAGAGCATTGTGCAGTGGCCATGTCAGTAATGCCAGCTACCAGGAGTCTGAGTTTCCAGGATCCCATGTTTGAGGACTGCCTGGGTCACTTAGTGAGACCCTATTTTTAAATTAAAAAAAGAAGCCAGCAGAGAACCCCTGGGATCAGCACACCATACCTCAAATCAAGAAATGCATGCATGTTTTTAAATATCAATAGATGGATATACCAAGAGCCAGCATCAGGGCCCAGGATGATGCCAGACCTCCTGTTGGGGAGGTGAGTCCACAGAAGAACCAACCTCAACCTGCCTCACACACCTGGCCTTGCCCCTGACACAGCTGTCACCTGAACTCTGCTGGTTGACTGTAGATGGGGTTGCCCTGGTCCTTATCTAGGTGTTGGCCTCAACTTGTCAAGTCTAGGCTCAGCCCTGGATGAGGTCTGCAACTGACCTCTGGCCTTGGTCTTCCTCTCCTTTTTATATACCAGCTTATCTGTGCTCCTGGAGTTAAAGCTAGGAATGTCCAAGTCTCTGAATGAGCCCACTATTCCATGGGGCTTCCTCTAGGACAATGATTTGGCAGACCATGCCTCTCATCTCACTAGCCAGGAAGAGCAAAGTTGCAGGCCATAGGACAGGCCCAGACCTCACCGACCACCTCCTATCTGCATCCCCTGGAGGATGCTATACCAGGCAGATTTTGGTCCCCCGACAGATAAACCTGAGTTATGGTACCTGGTCTGCACCTCATTGCTTGGGTACCACTCACCAAGGGACATCAATCCCCTGAGTGTCCTCTGCCATTTGGAAACTGAGATGATCAATACTCCCTTACAGACTTAAGGCAGATGTTCCATGACCCCAGGTGTGTGGAGCATCGTGCAATACTCAGGGCAGAACAAATTCAGCAATTAAAACTCTGCCCTCGTGGCTCCCCAGCAGGATGGATGTGGGAGCCCATCCTTCCCTTACACCTTCAGGTGGGATCTCACACGGATGCCCCTGTCCCTCCACAATTCACTTCCTTCCCCACACCCCCATGTGCTGTTTTCCCACCTTTTCTGCCTCTCCACCCAACCTCCACAGCTTGGCTCCCCCTGGAGAATCAGAACACCCCAAAGGAGGCTGAATCCCACTGCTTGGGTTTGTCTTCAGGAGGAGGCCAGTCCTGCATCTCAGAGGGGACACAGTCTGGCCTCAGGGGTGATGGTGCCAGCTTTGTTGCTATTTCCCTTTAGAGTTGGCACACAGGCCTGGACTGGGCAGGGCTGAGGTATTGGACCTTTCAGAGGAAGTTCCAGGGTTGCTGGGAGAGTGCAACAGGGACTGGCAGAAAGCAATGCAGTGCTCTCTAGGAAGAGGCAAACAGTCAGAGCAGAGCACTTTATGGATGACTACTGCCTATTGTGCAGCATACAAGCAAACGTTCCCCAGAGACCCAGCTTAGGAATGCCAAAGTCTTCCACTACCACTTACCTATACATAAATGTACACAAATCCAGGGTCAAACTGCAGAACCACACATGTGCAGAACCATGGATGCTTCAGCAGAGTCCATTCCAAAGCACCTGCTACAGCTCCCAAGTTGTTCTCTGTAGCTGAACTGTGGGCCTGCACTGCATCCAGTTTCTCTGCTGCTTCATCTTCACTCTTCACCACTGGAGTGCTTCCTCCCTGGTCTGAAAAACAATTTCCACATTGTGTTGTACTGCACTTCATGGAGCCCTCTTGCCTTATGCAGGAACACCTTCTCCTCCCCTTTCAAGTGCTTCCCAATTTCTAGACGTGATACAGTGGCAGAGCTTCATCTGATTGCTCTGTCTATGTCAGTGACCTCAGAATGCTAAGCTTGGGTCTGGGGCATGTGCTTCTCCAATTTCCAATGAGCTTTCCAAATTCTTCCCACTGGCTCCTAGGACTTATATGTTTGCAAATGTCCCTTTCATCTCCTCCTCACTGGCATTTGGTATTTTTACTTTAAGAAAGCACTTTTCCCACCAGGAGGGTGCCATATGTCTTTCTGGCCCTATTTCTATTTGTTGCCAAGGGTTGGTTCTCAGGCCTCACAAGGTTGGACACCTGTGCCTTTTCTCTCAGTATTCAGTGAACTCTCTTTATCCTGAAGTCCCTGTGGATTGCTCTGTATGGAGGCAAGTGTGATATTCTAAAGCTCTGACTTCAGGTCCAGAGGAGGTGAGCAGAGCCAAAGTCCAGCTCTGACCAGAATTTGTGTTTCTCAAGAGGAAGGCACCAGGAAGGGCACAGAAGAAGAGCAATGGGAGGAAAAAGAGAGTAAGAGGAGCCTGGGGAGGACAGAAGCCCTGGACCCTGTAGGGGAGCAGGAAATTCAGTGGCTGGAGTAGGCTCCACAGTTGGGATATTGACAGTGATTCTTACAGCAAACCAACCCATTTCTGCTGCACATCCCTAGGTGCCATGTGTGCCTTGAAACTTGTGTACAGAAGCCAGTGCTGTCCATGAGCAGGACTGAGCTCTTGGACCTGTCAGCTGACTCTGAGCTTCAGAGGGAGGAACTGAGTGAAGATTCTCTGGCCTTCTAATCTCAAACCTGCAACCTGAGGATTACTGCACACAGTCCTGCTATCACCTCTGCTCAGGACTCACCTGAATCACATTCACTTACACTCAGTCTTGCTATCACCCCTGCTCAGGACTCACCTGAGTCACATCCACCATCAACCAGTCTGGCTTTCATCCATAATCAGGACTCACCTGAATCACATTCACAGAAAAACATGACACTGCTTTATTCTGGTCCCTTTTTGGCCATGCCTAACCCAGGTCACATGAGGATTCTACAACCAGCCACTGCCTGCTGTGGGCTGGTGTATTCTTCATTGCATTAACTCCATTGAAGCAGTGATTGAGAAAAGGCTAATACTGCAGGAATGTGTGCCTAGAATTTGCTTCCTGCACTCCAATGTAGCAGCCATTTCATCAGGAAGAGCCAATTGTCCTTCAAAATGGAGCCAAATACAACAAATGTTTCTTTGATTTGTTTTATGTTATTTATAAATGACATTATCCACCAACATTCTTGGCAGAACTGTACTGACCTATAAGTCAGTGACTGCTCAGGGCAAGTCTCTGTAAATAGAGAACAGTGAACACTTTCTATGATCCTGATCTTGTCCTTGGTGTGTCCATGGACACCATCAGCTAACTACAGACTCAGGAGTGCAGCCAACAGGGAAGCAGGTGGTGATAAGCACTTGATCCTTGGAATCCACCATGGAGAGATGGTGTCTTAAGTTAATTAGTGAAGCCAAGGTCACACATTATCTACACCAGGGAAGTTAATAAGGAGTTTGCAACTGCTCTCAGAGAGCCTAGTGATTGACATCCATTCACACCCAAGTAGGTTCAGGTGAGGAAACCTGGGGGTCTCTGAAGTTCCAGTAGGACTATGGGGCATGGAGCAGCACAGGGAGAGGCCCAGAAACTAAGCAAGTCCTCCATCCAGCAAAATCACAACTTTTCTCAACACGTGTGCTTGGTCTGGGTATCTGTAGCTCTCCTCAGTGCTGCTTCTCCCACTGGGTCAGAGCACAACATGAAATGACCCCAAAACACTGTAACTAAACATGGGAAAGGAGAAAACACACTGAACACTCAGAAACTTCTGCAGGGAGAAGCTGACCACTATGGGAAAGAGTCCAGGAGGATGAGGAGGTAGACCATAAGGACAGTGGCTCTCATCACCTTGAATCAGAGCTCTTGAAGGACCACAAGAGGGTCTACAGGAGAACAAAGAGCCTTCTCCCAGCCTTTCCCAGGGAAGGCTCTGGGAAGAAGGCAGACTATTCAGAGGGAGTGTCAGTTGTGGGTGCAGGAAATTTCTACTTCAGGGTTTCTGAACCTCAGCACAGCCAGATCTGGCAGAACTAGGAAAGACACCCTGCCTGTCAGCAGACTCAGATCTATCCACTAAGTGAGAGGACAGCCTGGGGGGCCAATGTCTCCATGAACCACCACAAGTTGGGCCATGAAGTGCACCATGGATTTAGAAGCACTCCTGCCCCACACATGAAGAAAGCAGGACAGAACATTAAACAGAAGCCCAGAGTCAATCCCCCATCCAGCTCCACCAGGGACAGGCAAGACAGGAAAGACTCACTGAACCACAAAGATCAAGGGTGCCCAAGGAACTTGAAGAAGACCCTAATGATATTTTCATAAAGAAGTAACACTAGAGAGAGGGTGGTACTCACGATCAGGTGACTGAGGACAAACCGCAATGAAGAACAACTGGGTCTTGCATAGGACAGGGAGGATCCTGGACTTTGCTAGGTGAAGGCACTCATCCACAGACCCAGAGGAGACTGAGCCCTGGTGGGTAAGTGGCACAAATGCAGAGGACCCAGAAGATCCTGCGTAGTGGTGGTCAAGGGGGCACTAATCAGATGATGAAGAAAGAACTGAGAACAGAAGGTAGGAGTTTATGGGTGATTTTATTAAGGGAAATTGAGCAACTGTGTTCAAGGGGTTCTCACCACAGGACTCAGAAGACCCTGAGCAATGTTGGGGAATGTGAGTTTAAGGGAGAAACCAGAAAAGACCAAGCATCAGAGAAGGTTAGGCTCTATACACTCACACACGGTAGCCAGATGAGGCAGAGAAAAGACAGGGAAACTTGGCATATGGTCCAGATGAGAATGAGGACTGCTGGATGACAGTGTTCACTCAGAGGTCCAGGAGAATACTGAGCACTACTGGATGAGAGAACATAGAGGGGACATGGTACTGGAGGGTAAGGGGCACTCCATAACAATATTCAGGGAGAAAAAATGTGTACCTGTGTGAGAGAGGCACTCATCACAGGACTCAAATGACACTGAGAAATGTTGTGTGAAGGGAGATTAAGCACAGACCCCAAGAACATTAAACATTCTCAGGTGAAAGGTGCTCATCCACAGGACCCAGAGGTCTCAGCAAGAATTACCTTAGAGAAGACAGAATAAGACAGATAAAAGACTGAGTAGTATTAGGTTAGGGTGCTCATCCAACTGATCCAGAGAAGAATGATCAAGGAATGTTTAGGGAACTCAGAAAAAAGTAACAAAGACTGAGCACTATTAAGTGAGGGACACTCATCCTCAGAACCAAAATAAGACTAAGTAAAGATAGTTTAGGTGAACTTAGCAGCTTAAACAATGAATAATTAGCCACATCAGGACAGGGGCAATCAACTGAAGGACCCAGTGTAATTGAAGCACAGTGGATGAGGGGCACTACCCACAGAACCCAGAGCACCCTCAGCAATTATGGGTGAGGGAAGACTTAGGACAGGACCCAGAGAAGCCTGAGCAATGTTAGGTGAGGTGTTGTTTACCACAGGAGTCAGAGGGATATATTTCTTGTTCACTTTAAGCTTTTATAGATTTTCCACCTCTGGGATGATGGGACAATGTTTGTTGGGACTAATGACATGTTAACTAACTCAGACTGACTTCTTACTCCCTGGCGAGTGAGCAAGATCAAGGCCTCAAAGGTGATAGCAAAGGTTAATGAAAATAAATCAGACTACCGTCAGGGATTGGTTAACAATAGTCTTGTAAATGCGATCAGCTTGTGCTTGCCATGTAGTCCTATGGGACTCTCACCTGTGTGAACCCCCCCATGCCTTTCTGACTTTTAAGCTGATTGGTTCCTGCCTAGACTTCACCCTACATAAAAGATGTGTGATTTCCTCAATAAATGAGTTCCTGCTGTGACTGGTCTCCCTGACATGTCTGATTGTCCTCTGCCTGGAGGGCTGTGAGCAGGCAGTCAGTCGGTCCTACCTATCCTGGTCTGACCTTGTTGGATAGTGTTCCCTTCCCTTGCCGCTGGTCGAGAAGAGCAAGGGGACTTAAGACCCTGAAAAATGGTGAATTTGAGGCCTGTCCTTTGTTGAGGGACAACTGGGTTTGAGATGGCTGGAGAATCCATTATTGGCAGGCTAGGTCCACAGGATAGGTGGAGTGAGGGGCCTGGTTGTATAAGAGCCCAAGGTTGATTGGAAGGAGATACTGGTAAGTGCTTAGGGTTAGAGGGACCCCAGCTTAGCCCCAGGGGAACATCTAATAGGGAAACTGTGCACCCTTTTCTCCCTGAGAGGAGGAAGAGGGGAAGCAGGTGATGAAGAAGATTGGTGAGAAGACACGGACCACCAGGCAGGATGGGCATCATACACAATTCCTTCCCTGGTCTGCTGTTCTGGGTGGTGTCTCTGGAGGCCCCACTGGGAGATTAAGGCTGATGCTGTCTGGTCCTTCAAGTCTCTGAAGAGAGAGCCAGCTATGTGTTTTGCTGGGTGGTAGCCACACTAGAATAAAGAATGGATGGTATCTGAGGGTGGAAAAGCTCACCCTAGAATAACTGTATGGACAAAGAAGAAAGACACATCAGCAGTCCAGATGGGTACTTCTTCCCAACGCTATGGCAAGAAGTACAAGGAGGCTCAGACCCCAGTCAGCCTTGAGAGTCTTGGCAGAAACCAGAAATATAGTCAACCAAGGACACACAGAAAAAGAGCAGTGTTCTGCAATTTATTCCCAGAGCCCCCAACTGGGGTGGGGGTCCCTGGAGAGGCTGGAAGAGCTCACTGACAGTCGCCATGATCAGAAGCAGGCAAGCTGCCTGTTTCCTCTGGCTCCTGAGGTGCACAGGATCAGGGAGGGTGACATCCACTAAGGTCCTGATTCCTTGGTCCTGAGTCCATGGCTCAGGTCCCCTCACAGTCTGTGGAATCCAGTTGAACTCCAGAAGTGTTTATTATCTGATCACACCTTGTGACCACACATGTGGTAGTCAGGAGTGACTTGGGATCCCAGTCTCATCCTCCAGAGCTGGGGGTCTTGTGAAAATCAAATGGCCTCAGGCAGGACAGACATCTGCTCTCCATACCCATCCAACTGCCTGTCCAGACAAGGATAAAGAAGCCTGCTCCTTAGTTGATCCTCTAGCCTCAATGGCCTTAGCCTCTATGACCTGTGTAGACTTTATAATGAACAAAGTCTCCTTGGCTTCAGTATTTCATATAGTCTGGGTAGTATGTATGACTTAGTAGCCCATAATGCCAGCATTTCTTTGATTCAAGTCCCCTCAATAAATTGAGCAGTTCCTATGAACAGTGTAACCACCACAACATATACAACCTCAATTGTCCCGACCCACGGGACATTAATGCAGGATGGCGAACCTAAGAGAGAAGGAATGAAAGGGACAAGAGACACAGGGAGTGACAGCAAGATAGGAATTCTGATCAAGCTGCAAATTTTTATTGTTCTCACGGGTATTTATGCTGAGGGAATGAGGGGTATGATGAGGTGCAGGTTGGTTGACTGTGTTCTTCTACTGGGTTCCTGATAGGGTGCAAGTTTGTGCCGGCAGGAAGGTGAAATCCCGGAAGAGAAGCAGGGATGGCGCCATAGGGGCCATTTTGTCAGAACTATCAGCCAGGAGGGGGGAGTGGCGCTGCTGCTTATTGTAAAGGTCAGAACATTCTCAGAATGAGAACTTCTTCTTGGTCCCTGACACTCAATTGATTGCACAGACTATAGCAATTACATAGCCTTTATGGCCTGAAAAATCTAAATGATAACAATAGATTTTATCTACACAGTATCCACTGTGACCTCACTGTGTTAATAGTTTTCACTCTGTCAGTTCTGCTACCTTCATAACTTCTATACTCTGAGTAATCTCTAAGATCTACATAGTTTCTAAGATTTGACAAGTCTCTCTATTGCCCACTTTCTGTAGTATCAAAAGTCTCTATGAACTGTGTAGACTGTATGACCTCTGGTGTCTCTATGACACATCCTTTAGACTTTACTGCCTCAGTAGGCTGTATTTTCTGAGTAAAATTTGTCTTGCAAAGCCTCTATGATTGCATAGTCTCTATCCTCTGTGTACATATGTGACATGCATAGTCTCTTACATTCAACTGTCTATGTCTGGCATAGCCTTTGACTTTCATAGCCTTTAAGGCCTGAGTAGACTAAGTGATCTATGTGACCTTTTTAGCAAGAGAAACTATATCATGTACAACCAGAGAAAAGAAAAGTACTCCATTTGTGTAAAATAAATCAAACTGTATTTTTCTGTCATGTATAACTAAGTAGGAAAAAAATTAAAAAAGAGTAGCTAAATAAACTTTGTAGGTGCTATACTCAGTGTAGTCTCTATGACTTACATAGACTCTATGATCTATATAGCCTCTGTGGTATTTACAGTCTGTATGACCTACATAGCCTCAGACTATTTTCCTGAAAATTCTAAGTGAACTTATTAGCCTCTATTATCTCAGTTGTTCAGGATTACCTTTGCACCTATGTGTCTCAAATCTATGAGCAAACATAATCTGTGTACTCTGTAGACCTGCATAAACCCTATGACCTGAATTAACACTAATAACTACATGGCTTCTATGACTTCAGTTGCCTCCCTGACCTATGTTTTCTCTACAAATTTCATGGCCTCTGTGATCTGTAGAGCCTGGGTGACCTCAATAAACATGTCTTGAGCAGACTTTCTGGTATGAATAGACTCTATGACCTGCATAGTCTCTTGGAGTTGAAGCACCCCTAAGGCCTGCCTATTTTCTAGGTCCTGAATGGATTCTATTGACTGCTTACCTGGTATGACCTTATAGCTTCTATTATCTGTGCAACATCTTTACCCTAAAATATTCACTATTATCTGCACAGACTCTATGTCAGAATAGATATGATCCTCCTAGGCTTTATGGTCCGAGTGGCATTTGTGACCTATGTAGTGTCTATGACCTGAAAAGTCTTTATTGTAAGTGTATGTTGGATGTTCAAATATGAGGGGTGCTCAACAAAAGGACCCAGGTAAGTATGAGCAAAGAATGTTTAGGGAACTCAAAAAAAAATTAAAAAGAAACAGAAAAGACTGAGTACTGTTAGGTGAGTGTTGCTCACCCACAGCAGCCAAAGAAGAGTTAGTTAGAAAAAGTTATTTGAACCTAGTGGCTTAAGCAAAGAAAGGAGGCATTTTAGGAGAGGGGCTATCACCAAGAGGTCCCAGTGGAATCAGAACTCTAGTGGGTGAGTATGCTTATCAAAAGGAATCAGAGTACCCTGGACAATGGTGGATTATAAAAAACTTAGGGCAGGACCCAGAGAAGACTGAAAACTGTTGTGAGATGGGTGCTCAACCAGAAGACTCTGAACGAAGGTGGTTGGGAGGAGGTTTAGGGTAGAAACATGAGAAGACAAGGCAAAAGTAGATAAACAATGCTTGAATACAGGATTCAGAGGAGACAGAAGTCTTTGCAGAGGATTCTCACCTATAGGATTCTGAGTCTTTTGAACCTCTTGTAGAGTAATTCCTTGGTCCAAAGTTTTATTGACCTCATTTATGGTCAAAATGATCCTATTTCAAAGTGCTGAAGAAGTCCTCCATAAAGATGGAAATTGTCCTTGGCCACAATTCACACTATATTTTGAAGGCGTGCATTGTGCCTCACTAAGTAGACTTAAAATTCCTCCTCTCTTGTCAAATAGACTAACCACTGACATATCAGTCAAGATCCTGAAAATAATTAAATATATGTTTCCATCCACTTTTCAGAAAGATGTCAAAAACCTGGGTTTGCTACATCACTCATACAATCTCAGTCACTTGAGAAATTGTGTGGAAATTGTGGATGATGAGTATTGAAATAAAGTCCTCAGTGCTTTGGGCATTAACATCTTTTAAAACTGGCTTAGTTTTTCAGATATTGGTGAGGAGCCTGTATCCATGGCATCACCAAAGTGCTATTGAGATTGTTGGAAAAATAAGTATTCACATCTCTCCAAGTTTTCATATTAATGTTGCCCTGGACATGCAGATAAGGCCAGAGATGTTGTACTGACATTAGCCAGAATGGGGCTCACCCAGAGAAATCTCTAAGAGTACTGAGGTGCCCAGTGTTCATTGGAGAGTGAGTATTGGTGGCAGAAGTCTGCCCACTCACAATATCCACAGGGTACTGAGCAATGGTTGGACAGGGATGTTCACCCACAGGACATAGGACCCTAATCAATGGTGCGAGTGGGAAATTAAGGGTAGGAACAGAGCAGACTGAGAACTCCTAGGTGAGTATTGTTCACCCACAGGGCCCAGGACAGTGAAGAGTGTTGACTTGGCTCAAAGGACAGTTTATATCCTTCATACTCATGTGAATGTAGCACTAACTATTGTCTAATTGTCCCCTTTTCATGTGACCTTGCTGCTGCTCTCTGGTCTCATGAAATCTTCTCTGACTTCTCTACTCCTCAGTTTTATATCCCCCTGGTGGTCTGGGAACAGTGTCCAGCAGTGTGTGGTGCACTGCCCAGCCTCTCTCCTTAATGTCCATACAGTCTGTGATGTCATAGTGGCCTAGAGGGAGGGACAGGAACAGTTCTTTTTTCTACCAAGGTCTTGAAGAGTGTGTGGGGCCCTCAGGACTCACTGTGTCTTCCAGCATAACCTTTCCATGCACCTAATGATCTCTGACTGTACTGCCAGAAGTCAGAGATCTGAAGAGCCTGGCTCCAGTTCTCTTTCTGATCCATTTGTCCCCAAATTCAGGGAATTCTGGTTTGGGGCTGTTTTCCTAGGCATCAGGGGTGGGGTCACACTTTGTGTAACTGTGTAGACATGGTAACAGAGGCTCAGTTTCACATCCAAGTCCTGCTGAAGCCAGGGGTCTCTTTGTCCCACCTTGTTCACAGGGACCTAAGGTTAACCCTTGTATTCTTTTTTTTTTTTTTTTTTTTTTTTGCTGCTGGGGATCAAACCTGGGCCTTATGCATACAAGGCACGTACTCTACCAACTGAGCTATCTCCCCAGCCCCAGCCCTTGTATTCTTGAGCTCAGCCAGGGACCCCTGGTCTCCCCATTCTCCTCTCCCATTTTTCAATTCTTACCTGGCAGAGGCACACCTCTTGGTGCCTGGTGCAGTGTTGTCCAGATGCTCTCCCCTCCTCACTCCCTGTTCCTTCTTGATCAGTGTTTCTGGAATTTATCAAAAACTGTTGGTACCTGGTGATGATCATTGTTGCAGTGTTCCCAAACCTCAAGTTTTCAAGCACCAAGCTCATGGTTTCCTCAGGTCCCAGGTGCAACCTCATCCTGGACCCACCCCTGTGTCCATCACCACTTCTGCTCCTCCCCCTTGTCAGTGTGAGGAAGACCCCATGACTGGAAACCAGGGTCCTCTTTTGAGCTATCCCCAAGCTCTCTTCCTGTTTTATTTTGAGACATGGTCTTTGAATGATGCTCAGGGTGGCTTCACATTTGATCCACCTACTCAGATTCCTGAGTGTCTGGCTTCATAGGTGGGGCACCCTGCCATCCTTAGTCATCTTATGTTTCAACAGGAGACCTTCTTTCACAAGGGCCTGCTGTTGTGAAAGCTGTAAATCTGACCCACCCTGAAGCCAGTCAAGAAGCACAGTGTATCTAAGACTACACACAAACTCTTTTGTGTTCTGAGCCTGAAGTCAAATTGTCCCAATTTGAGGGCCAATTGCAGAACCCTGTAAAACTGCCCACTCCAAGTAGGGCTCCAGGTGCTCATGTGGCTTCCACCCACCTTCAGTCCCCACCTCAGTGAACTCTAGGATTTGGGCTAGGGTTCTCAGGAATCTGGTCAACCTGGTCATACAAAACTCCCCACAGTGGTCTGGGGCACAGAAAGGAAGAAGACATAGACTGTCCAGTGTGGTTCTCCTGATGTGGGCTCCCACAGAGTATCCCTCTAGTTGGCCTCCACCTCAGCTGGGGAACAAAGCAGGTAGATCAGAAGTGCTTTCCTCTCTGGGTTTTGCACCATCACATATCCTTCTATCCTAATATGCACCACCAACTGGGCTCCTCAAATCAGGTGACCCAGCTGGAGGCTCCAAGCAGGGCCACAGACTCACTCAGTAGGACTCTATACAACTCTGCCAGCTTGAAGAATTTTCTGTTCTTTTTAGGAAGCCTGATAGGACTGTTTCCTCCCAAGGCTACTTCTAGGAGCCCACCAGGATACCCATAGAACACTTCATGTTAGGTACCCCAGAGGGGCAGTTGTGGGATGGAACTTCACAGCAGACAGGTAGTGGTAGGTGGGAGGACATATATCTCACTTGGTTCTTTCCCTCCCAGAGCCAGCCCCCTGAGTGGGCTTTGGGGGCTACTGGAATGGAATGAATATGTTTGGCATGTCTGAGAAGGATGTGTGTTTTGGAAGAAACTGTGTTACCTTAATGCTTGGTGACCTCTCCCCCATGTTTAATGTCCAACTCTGAGGAGTATCAAGGGGGATTTTGTCAGGGGACATAGCCTTGGTGCTCTCATGAGGAAGAACCATGGAACACAGGCTCAGACATATTAAACACAGCTAGTGGAGATGACCAGCACCCAGAAAGATGCACTGTCCACACAAAAAGTCTATCATATTGTGATCTTGGATTATGGGACTGCAGAACTGAGCTGGAAGTTCAGGTACCCGTTGGTCAGCAAGAAAACACTGGAGTCAGCTGACTATATATAAGAGATGAATTTCCTCCTGTTTGGTGTGCCTAAGAAATGGAATCTGCCTCCAGGCAGTTCTGGTGAGGGCCTCTTGATCAACCCATGGGAACCACAACAGCAGGATGTGTGCAGCAAGCTTCCCATCTCCAGGTGGAGCAGACAGGCTCTGTCCTATATAACCACTCTCTCTGAGGACCTCCTGTTGTCCCTGAGGACCCCATTCTTGTAGTCACTGCACTGATCCAGTAGTACCCACTAGGCCAAGCTCCAAATGTGCCCCACCTCCACCTGGTGTCATCCTGCAAAGCTCAAGTCTTTACTCACAGTGGACCCTGCTGGGCTTGCCAACCACAACCAAGCCACAACAATCTGCACGTGAAATCCCAACAGCTACCAAGGACCACACACCTCCCTTTTCTTCCTGGGATGGAGCAGAGGGCAGTGGGAGGGATTTCCTTTCTGATAGCCAGAGAACGTGCTGAAAGATCAGTCCCAAATGCACATCTCCTGCTCTCTGCTGGCCACATAAAATAGAAATGTCCAGTTTCGTTTGCTTCAAGCAAATTTTCCTGTTGTTCCATCTGGAGTCAGGATTGAGGCAGCCTGCTTTCAACTTATTCTTCTATGTCTTCAGAGTTGTGTCTCCTGGGAGTTCAGTTCAAATGGCACCTACAAACAGGGGAGCACACCCCTCTCCACCACCCAGCTGGGCCTCATGGTTGAAGCCAGAAACCTGAATGACAGCACCTGGCATTCATAGGCAGTGTGCTAGTGATGCCTTCTGCTCCCACCACCTATGGGCACACACTGGGCTGAGGTGAAAGTCACTGCTGACACCTGAAGTGCACTGCTTGTAGATTCTCACTATCTGAGAATTTCTCAGCTCTTGTGGAGAGGAGGAGTGCATTTTGACTGAAGGCTGGGCAGGGGAGTGATTTCTCCCAGGGTAGTGAAGTTTGGAGAGTCCCTTTATCCCAAGAAGTTACCAATTCCATGAACATAATAAAAACTCAAATAACACTTTGAGTTTATCACAAGGGTTATATATCTTGCTCAATTTAAATTTTTATAGATGTCCCACCTATGGGATGATGGGACAAATGTGATTTTGAGGCATGTTCTTGTGTGAGTGTCAACTGGGTTTGAGAGATGACAGCAGATTCCAGTCTTCCCAGGTTAGGTCTCCAGGATGGATGGAGTAAGACCTGGTTTCAGAAGAACCCAACTTTGCTAGGAAGGAGGTGCAAGTAAGTGCTCATGGTCACAGGAACTTCAGCCTAGCCCTAGGGTAGCAGCAATTGGGGAACAGTGCACCCTTCCCTTCCAGAGAGGAAAAAGAGGGAGACAATTGGTGACAGGAGTCAATAAGAAGCCATGGACCACCAGGCAGACTGTGGGCCTTTTACAACTCCCTCCCTGACCTGCTTTTCTAGTCAGTGCCTCTAGAAGACCAACTGGAGGGATCAGGGCAGGTGATTTCTGGGCCTTCAGGTCTCTGAGGAGAGAACTGACTACATGTTCTGCTGGAAGATAGCCACTCTAGAATAAAGAATGTTTGGTTTTTGAGTGTGGACAAGCTGACCTAGGCATCACTGTGACTGCAGGAAGTGAGGGAGGGAGGCTATAGGCTGGCTCTGAAGGTTCCTCTCAGTCAGGTGAGGCCTGGCCCTTGCCCTCTTTATCCCCAAGTCCTTGGATCAAGTGTGTAATTAGGTCCTGGCACCTGAGATTCTGGTGGGGTTGGGGAAACCCAGTTTGTAGTGCAGGGAATTCTGGGCCTGCCTCTGAGGCCACCATCACAAATCCTGGTCAAGCAGTATGCATCTTTTTCCATGTGGGTGACACCCTTCCCCAGCCACTTGGGAAACCAGGATGGTCTCTGGCCTACCTCACCACAGCTCACTTGAGTGCAAACTACACAGAACTGGTATCCATGCAGGACCCTACTCACCTCTGGTTGTGCAACAGGGTGCAGTTTCTCTCAGACTGCTCTGGGCTTGAGTCCTGTAATAATAACTGAGCTGAGTTGTGGCTGGGAGTCCCAGAGGCTCCTGCCTCAGCTGGCTTGACAAAGCATCTACAATCAGGATCATCTAACTTTATGGTCCTTGGAGGTTGAAGGGGTCCAGCTCTCAGCTGGTGAGCAGTGGCATCACCCTGGACTGAAGCCATGTCCTTGCTTACTCTGTTTAATGTCCTGGAAAATCCAATTTGGTGTTTATTTTCTCCTGGAATCCTTGCAGTTGGAAGTGTGGGGATGCCACACCAAGACAACAAAGCATGTCAGTCATCAGGGGGAATTGGCTTCAGACTCCTAGCCCTGAACTCTAACATGCCTTGGCCTAATTCCCACCACTTCTGAGGCAGGTGCCAAGACAGTGAGAACCAGCACTCTAGGTGGCACTGAGTCTCTTGGCACTATTGCAGAAACCTGTGTTTCATTAGAAGGCCCTGGAGTGAGTCAGTCTCCTGTGGACACCAGGACAGGTGTAAGCAAGAATTCTGTGAAAAGTGCTTGCTCTTTGGGGAACCTGGAAAAGGCAAGAAAAACAGCTGTTCATTGAGGTCTGTGAGATGCACTCCTTCCCTCTCAGCACACTCAGGCCTCCTGATAGCCTGCCTGATGCTTCCTCCTCACTCTCCCACTCCACAGCTAAGTCCAGCAGGGGTTACCAGGGCCAGGGCCAAGTATGTGAAAAAGGCCAGTGTCACAAGGTTCATGACCTAGTTTGTAACCATGGCCAGGACCAAGAGTGTGACCAAGATAATTTCCCAGAGTGTGACAAGTGTCAAAGTGACTATGTGACCAAGGCCAGAGTCCAGTGTGTAACCATGACCAGTGCCCAGAATGTGGCCAAGATCAAAGCCCATAGTTTATCCAGGATCAGGGTACAAAATGTGACCAGAGCTAGTGACCACTCTGTGACTTGTTCAGGACCACATTGTGACAAGGTCAGGTCCCAGTTGTGACAAGAGTAGGACCTGTTCTTGACCAGGACCACCAGGCAGACTGTGGGCCTTTTACGACTCCCTCCCTGGCCTGCTTTTCTAGTCAGTGCCTCTAGAGGACCCACTGGAGGGATCAGGGCAGGTGATTTCTGGGCCTTCAGGTCTCTGAGGAGAGAACTGACTACATGTTCTGCTGGAAGATAGCCACTCTAGAATAAAGAATGTTTGGTGAAAGCACAGAGTGTAGCTAGGTCAGGACCCAGTTGTGACCAGGTGAGGGCCCAGTTTTCACCAGGTGAGGGTACAGGATATGAACAGATTCAAGGATTAGAGTGTGAACAGATCAGGCCCCAGATTGTGAGTAGTGTCAGAAACCATAGTGTGATCAGATTTAGGGCCCAAAGTGAGATCAGGGTCAGGGTCCAGTGTATGACCAGATCATTGCTGCATTGTGCTAGGCCAGGGCCCAGTGTTCACCAGGGTCACTGACCAGTGTGTGACCAGGTAAGGGCTAATTGTGACCAGGTCAGGGTTCAATTAGGACCGGCTCATGTTACAGAGTGTGAGTATGTTCAAGGCAGAGTATGACCAAATTTATGACCTAGATTTTGACCAGTGTATGGGCTCAGAAATTGACAAAGGCCTGAGCTCGGTGTGTGACCATGGTCAGGATACAGAGTATGACCTGAGTCAGGCCCAGTTGTGACCATATCAGGGCCCTGTGTTTGAACGGTTCAAGTTCCTGTGTTTGAACAGGTCAGGACCCAGATGTGACCAGGCAGGATCCAGTTGTGACAAGGTCAGGGCACACCCTGAGTACAATCAGGGTTTCTACCTATACCCTTTTTTCTTATCTTTCTTTTTAAGTACTTGGTGCCCTTGGGAACAATCTGAATCCAGCATTTTTCACTGTGTGTGTAGTGGACAGAATATCTGTTTATTTTTCTGATGCCCTCTGGAAGAAGGCAGCCCTACTGTTCCTGTGTTGCAGTGTGGGGACAGGGCCAGAGCAGTTACAGCATATGCTGAGTAGTTATGGCCAATCTCACTACCCAGATTGGAAATGGACATCTTCCTGGGCCTGCCCTATTGCTGAAGGCCCTGGTGCCAGATGCACATTTCCCACCACATCACATGTCCCTCCCCTCCAGGAAGGCAGGCACTCACTTTCTCAGGTATTCAGAAAATATCACACATAAGTCTGGCAAGAGGAGGTGGGAAGCAATTGATTACCTGAGGCCAAGTATTCCTGACACTTTGGCCCTTGATGGGGGAGACATACCTCAGTTCAGAGACCCAGACATCCCACTCTAAAGGCATCCACCCACAGGCATGTACCCTGGAGTTTGGAAGGACCAGTCTACTAAGCCCTCCATCTGGTTCTGGACAATCCCCTGCCTGTTCACCTGGAAGACAGTCTGCTGATTTTTCTGGGAGCCCACCAATCAGTATCATGGCAACTTGTCCTCTCTCCAGGGCAGGAAACAAAGGCCCTGAGGAAGGCTTACCCTGTGATCTGTTCCTCCCCTGTGCAGCAGATGCATGTCTTTCTATGGACATGCTCACCTAGGTCAGCCAGATGCTCAGGATATCAGCCATGTCTTCAGAGTCCCTGGGCACACAAGGCAGGGCACCCACAGTCTCACCTGGCCCTTCTAGCTGGAACAGACACAGCAAATGGAGCAGACATCTCAGCCCTGGTCTGGGAAGGCAGGTAGGTGGGCATGCAGAGCAGGTGTCTGGCCTGCCTTAGGGCAGCTGACTCTCACAGGTCCTGCAGCTCTGGTGGGTGGGGCCCAGGTCCCAGTTAACTCCTGACTACAACATTTGTGGCCACAAGGTGTGGTCAGATAATGAACACATCTGGAGTTCACCTGAATTCCACAGCCTGAATGGTGACAAGATCCATGGTCTGAGTGCTAAGGACCTTGGAGGATGCCACTCTGCTGACCATTACTGGTCAGAACCAGCTCACTTCAGAAGCCCAGAGGACAGAGGCAGCTTGCCTGCTACTGAGCATGAAGACTGTAAGTGAGCCTACCCAATCTCTCCAGGGTCCTCTGCCCTAGTTGGTGGCTCTGGGAATAAATTGAACAGCATGACTCTTTCTCTTATGTCCTTGAGCAACTTGCACTTCTGGGTCTTGCCCACACTCTCAAGGGTTTTTGAGGCCTGAGCTGTGATCTGCTTGGTTCCAGAGGACTTGGAGGAAGTGACCATCTGGGCTGCTAAAGGGTCTTTCTTCCCTGCCTCTAGGGACTGCATATGATATCACAGTACCTAGTCAGAAACTCTTTGCCCTGGATGCAATCACCTTACCAAGTACCCCATGGATCCAGATGCCATGGTGGCCGTCAGGTCCAGACCCTGTCCTAGTCTACACAGCTGGCAGAGGTGGGTAGGTGTGTAAAACTAAGGTCCTCAGCTCCCCCAACATGGCTAGCAGAGCTAATTTCCCTGGCCAGTGAGGGCTGAAGATGAGCTCAGGAATACATTGCCTCAACAACCAGAGGGAAAACAGGGGTGAGGGGCAATATCAACTGGGGTCCTGGGGACAAGGGTCCCTGGAAGGGTTTCAGTTTCCACCAGCCCTGTGTGGCTTGACTGAGTTCTGGCTCTTTTCATCAGATAAATATTCCAGGTGCAGAGTGTGGGAATTTGAACTCTATTCCTGGCTATCAGGATTCCTGATGGGAGTAATCACCTCATTTTATGGGAAAGTAAACAAAGGACCTGGGATATGTGACCAACCAAGTCACACTGGGGTGAGGCCTGCCCTCCACTCAGGAGACTAATTCCTCCAATCTCTGAGGAGACAGAATTCCTTGGTGTTGTGAGCTTATGTCTGCTTTGTGTGGGGATTATCTCCACGCTCCTGGGATCCAGGTGAAATAGAAACACTGGTAGCCTCAGACCCCACCACAGCCTGCCATGTGCTGATGGGCTCATCATGGCTCCTGGGAGAAGCCTGAGCATTCCCCACATGATGGAGTATTGTCCTTGGCAAGTAGCCAGGCTCAGTGCTGATAGAAGGGGCAGACCTATTCACAGCACCACCGAATCTCCCCAGGAGGAGGACTGCCTCCACTGTCTTCCCAGAAAAGAAACTCCAGTCATCCATCCTGTCCTGTTTATGTGCCAGCATGAAAGGACAGGGCTCACCCAGGAGGAGCAGCACAGTCCTGAAAAGAAGACAGGACAAGAGCTGAACTCGTACAGTGACCAGCCTGCATGTTTGGCTTGGTGTCTTTATTGTGGTTAAGCTTCACCCCAGGTCACCTATACAGTAAAGCAGGCAGCCCACAGTTGAGTAAACAGAAAACTGGCCAGAGTCATCCTGGTTCTTATCCTGGGGATCTGCACCACAAATGAACTTTGCAGATGGGATACAGCTAAGGTTTTGGATGAAGGAAGGAGATCCAGGAGGCCCAGGGGCCCTGATGACATCCCAAGTTCTTAGAAGATGAAAGAATGGGGTCAGGGGTCAGAGACAAACCAGTTAGCTGCTGTCCATGCCCCCAGATGATCCTTCCCACACCTGTGTCTTCAGGCCTATGAGGAGAGAAAGCCCACATCATCCAGATGTGGCCAGGGCTCCATCAGCCTACATCAACTTGGTCAAAAAGTTTCTCACACAGAGAATCACACCTCCACACTCTGCTACCTGGTCTGCCCAGGGCAGCTCTGGTGTGGCAGGGATACTCCTGCATTTGACTCTGTGCCCCTACCCCTGGGTGCACAGCAGCCCTGAACCCTCAGAAATGCTGACCCAGAGCTTCCCAGTGCCACACTCAGGGCACAGGGCTCACTGCTTGTTCTGCGTGTTTGAGGTCCTGGTTCCTTGGTCATGATGAGGAGATGGACACCCAGATCCAGGGTGCCTGGTACTACCTGTTCTTCCATTTATTTACTGTGTGACCTCGGGTTAGTTATTGAACTTCCCTGAGCCTCAGTAGTCTTATGTGTAAATGGGGTATCATGAAGGCACCTATTTTATAGGTCCTGGAGAGTAAGTTTGATGCACACAAATCCTCATAGGGTGTCACTGTCCCTTGGGGGTCTCTAGACCACATTTATAGTTCCAGCACCACAGTGCAGCACCTACCAAATTGTGACTCTGCAGAATGACTTTCTGTGTAGAGGTGCAAGGGTCTTCCTGGACCCCATGCTGCCAAGGCTGTGCAGATAGACTGGTCTTCTATGGCCCTGAAACTTGTTTGCCAGCACTGTGATGAGCACAGTTTCTGGATGGGCCACCTGAGTTTTCAGACTCAGCACAGATCTCTTCTGGAAGGGGTGACTGCAGTATGCTCTACAACAACCTGCCACCCTGCATGCCTAGCAGCATCCAAGGGTCCCTATAACATCTTCACAAGCAGTCTTGGCTCTTGAGTCACTCCATGTTCCTGGAAGGCATGGCTTTCCCCACAGCTGCAGGGCAGGACTCAAGGACAGCAGATGAATGCCACCTCCCATTTCCTGTGGCTCCTGGCCATTTCTCCCACCCCAACACTGAGCAAAGACCCAGAGGACTATGGACCCTGGCAAGTGCCATAGGAAGCTCAGCACACCCAAGTCTGCCCAAGGGATGTCATGCAGTGGAGCTTTCCACATTACTGGGGATGTGCCCTCTACTTGAAGATGAGGCATGAGGTTTGAAAAGTATCCCAGATACCAAAAGTCCTGAAGCTCCCACTTCACAACAACAGCACAGACCCTGCCAAAACAGCAAAGCCCTCAGGTCCACCCAGGTCTTCTCCCCACCATCCACAAACCATTTTCACCTCCTGGAGGAAAAGGACAGCCCAGAGGCCAGGAACACACATTGTGAGCTACTCAGGGACACATCCTGGACAGTCATCTGCTCCCATATGCTTGAGTGTTGTGATGTTTCTCCTGGCAAATGGAGGTGACAGAGCATCTAGGAGGCCAGGAAGCCTGGAGAAGAAGATTTTCTGCAGGGAATGTTACCAGTTGGCTCAAGCTCTGGACATTGGTGCTGTTCCCAGATGCAGAGAAGTGCCCATGGAAGCTCTCCATCTCTTCCCATCCCGGCCTCTCTCCTCTCTCCTCACCAACTCTCCCTCCCTCTCCCTTTCCAGTATCCCTGCTTGAAGGGCATATTGTCCTGCCCTCTCCCCTCCCAATCTGTCCCTTTTATCAGCCTCTTTTTCTTCAGATCCACCCAGGCTGTCCTCCCTTACTGCATGTGGCCCCATCTTCTCTACCAAACCATGGTGACTTTCTCCTGTTGCAAGGCTGCAACTCCCAGTGCCCCTGAGATATCAGTGTACCTGATCTCAGCAGCAGCCCTCTGGTGCCCCAGCCCCACAAGCTGCCATTGGTGGACTGATTCTAATATACCCGGCCTCCTTGTCCAGCCCTTCATCCTACTACCCTGGCCAAGACTAGAGTCACATACCCTCTGTCCAACTTCCACTCTCCTGGCTCTACTGCATGGCATCTCTAACAGGGTCACTGCCCTGATCTGCTACAGGGTCTCATCCACAGGAGGGTTCCTTCCTCCCGCCAGAAAGAGTCCCAACTCCCAGGTCTCCTTTCAAGCTCCCAGCCCCTCAGAGACCCCAGTTTCCTTCCTTCATCTATGGACATTTCTCTGAATGCTCTGCTGGTACCAATTTTTTCTCACCACTGAGAAGAAACACTAACTGGAATGGGAAGCACTGGAAAACCCTCCTCTAAGGTCATCCTGGACCTTCACCAGGATACAGACTGCAATATCCTATTTATGTCCCGGGTCACCACTTCCCATTAACTCCTCAGGATCTAGCACAAACCCACATCTTTTCCATTTTGGAAAGTTTTATAAGTACAATCAGGAGGGGGCGCTATTTTGAAATGGAGTGGGCTTGGTGCTGTGCATCTGCATCCAGGGCCTGTTCAAACTCTGCTCTGTGCTCTTTAGTGACCTGTTCATGATTATTTTGTTGCAGAGACTTCGCTCTCATGTTGATGGACACAGTGGACATGACCCAACTTCGAGTGTCCCCCAGGTCCTTTCCTGCCTCATGGCTCTGTGACTTACACAGCAAGTGCTGGACAAAGTGAGGCACCTGTGGAGGGTGAAAATCAGATTCCCAGGCTGTAACAAAAATGTCAGAGTTACAGGAGGAAGAGTTTGCTTTGACTCTGGGTCAGTCAAAAGGACTCAATCCAGGCTTGCTTGTGGCCTAAGGTGAGGCAGCATATCATGGAGGAGTGTGTGTCAGGGCAAACTCCCCACCTCATATCTGGGATGCAAGAGAGAAGCAGAATGAGACCAGGTCCCACAGTCCTCTTCAAGCACAAAACTCAGGTCCTGGAATCCCAAACAGATCTCACCTCCTATGTACTCTTGGGAAGAGGATGATTCAGGGACTGACCTTGTACACTTGGTCTGTGGGTGGACTGTCCTGAAGGCATTTCTGTTGGGCTTCACTCCTGGTGTGGCATGAGACACACCCATGCTGAGACAATCACTAGGTTTTCCTGAAGACCAGACTGGCCAGCACCCTGTCTGCAAGGAAGGCCCAGAACCATCAATTTGGTGCCCTTGCCTTATCCTGCTGCAAAGTATGAGGCCACCTCATGAGTGGAGAGTGGATACAAGGAGTTGAACAGAGGCCTCTGGGGTGTGACCAGGTCTCTGACTCCCCTTCTCTCCTTGCCATGTCCCTGCTGCCCCTGTGCAAATGTCATTCTCTCTGTGCAAGAGCCCACACTGCCACCCTGATGGGGGCTCAGCCTGTTGCATGGGCAGTGGTAAGGCCCCAACATCAGCCAGCAAAGCCCCCCTGTCAAGGCCAAAGGAAGACTATAAGCCTTAGAGACAGAAGGAAGGAGTGCAGAGCACTTGGGCTTATGTTGGTGTGTCAGTTGGGGAGTGTTAATCCCAACTCTTTTCCAAACCCCATAGCAGTCCTAGCATGTAGGTATTCTGGGGCTACCCAGGGAACCCCAAGGATAAACATTGAGAAGAAAGGCATTTCTTTCATTAGAGAGCACTCTGTCCCAGCAGACCAGAGAAGGGACCCTGCAGCCCTATCCTGGTCAGGAAACATCCCTTAAACAGGTGTTTCCCTGCATGCCAGGAATGCCCTCCATCTCAGCCAGGAGGCTTTAGTGGTGGAAAAAGAGAGGGAAGGTGTGGAGAATGACCCTTTATCTATGCAGAGCCTGCCCTGGCATCCTAAAGCAGCCTTTTCTCCTGCACATGGCACTGCAGGCTACAGGCTCATAATCCATGCACTACAAACATAGCCACTGAGCACATGGTGTGATCCTCAACCCTGAGGTTTTCTCAGTGCCACATGAGCTGCCTGCTGTGATCCCTGACCTTCACATGAGCAGAGTCATGGGTGACTTTTCTGGGGCTACCACAGGGAGGACAGGATGCTCCCAGCCTGTCCTCCCCTGGGTACAGGTAAGCAGGTCCTACTGGACACCAACCCTACCAACCCACTGCCATATGGACACTAGAATTTTGTGGAGAAGAATAGGATATTTACTTATATGTCAGATTCAGGGCTTCATTGTCTGCCCCAGCTGTTCTGTGCACATATGAATCATGTCACTGCCATAACTCCCCATGGTCACCAGAGGACAGGGTGGCACCAGCACTGGCGATCCTGAGAGCCTTGATCTGAAAGACTCAGTCAACTCTAATTGAGGGACAAATTCCACAGCAGACACAACATGTACAAACACCACCTTACACATCACACAGCACAATGAAAAACAGAGCACACACCCCATGCCACACAACCCACAAACTCAACAAAGCACCCACCACAGGCATCCACACCTTCTTACACATCATTGAGCACACAGAGCATAACGCAGCACTGACCATGTGCACACACACCTCCTTACACATTATGGAATACACAAAATGCAACACAACACACAACACATGCACACAACGCTTTACATAGTAGACAACAACCACAATATGACACAGCAAATACAACAGACCTGCATTCTCTCACACATCACACAACACAAAAAATGCAACACAGTACCCACCACAAGTACACACCTCCTTCAGTTTTAAATCACACATCATGTAACACAGCATACACCACATGTAAACAACCTTCTTACACATCACACTACACAACCACTACACAACAAGGAGCATACATCACATGCACACACACCTCCTTACACATGCTAACTATGTGAGTAAGGAGCACTTTGAGGTGTGTAAGGAAGGCCTCTGTGGTGAGTAAAATGTGGTCTCTGAGGTGTGTTGTGTGCTCTCTGAGATGAGAATTACACTACATTTTTTATGAGGACTGGTAAAGGAGTAGAATAAGAACTCACTGAATTGTTATAGGGTTTTCTGAGGTGCAAATGGACTGCAGTTAGGGTGAATAGTGAGAACTTTCTGAAGCATGCAGTGAGGGCTTTCTGAGGTTTGTATGGAAAAGCTTCTAAGCTGTAAAGTGAGGGTTATATGATGTGTGTAGGTGGGTTATGTGAGGTGTGTCAAAGGGCTGCTTCCTGTGTGGAAGGGCCCCATTTTGTTATTAGTGAGAACTCACTGAGTTGTATAGGGAGGGTGCTCTAAGGTGAAAGGAAAGAGCTCAGAGAGGTGTGTAATGAGAGACATCTGAGATGAGTAGTGACCATTCTCTGAGATGAGTATGGAAGACAGGTGTTGAATGGAGGTCTCTCTATGATGTGTAAGTAGGACTTTCTGAGATAAGTAGGGTTGGCACTGTGAGATTTGTAGTCTAGGCTCTCTGAGGTGCTTAGGGTTTTCTCTATGAGGTGTTCAGGAGAAATCTTTGAGGGATTTAGGAGGATGTTTTGACTAATTAAGAGTGCTGTGTGGGCTGGGTTTGTGGTTCAGTGGTAGAGTTCTTACATAGAACACTCAAGGCACTCAGTTTGATCTCAGGACCACATAAAAAACTAAACAAACAAAATAAAGTTCTTGTGTCCATCTACAATTAAAATATTTTTTTTTAAAAAAGAGTACTATGTCAGTTGGGTAGAAGCAGTCCATGAACAGTCATGAGATTCCTCTGAGGCTAGTAGGGAGATTACCCTTGGGTGTAGTCGGTGGGATTTTGAAGAGAATATAGAAATTTTTGAGGTGTACAGGAAGGGCACTCAAAGGAGTATCACAAGGACATTTAGGTATGTGTCAGTAAGTCTGTTGGTTGTGTGCAAAGGGATATGTGCTGAGTAGAGATGGGTATCTGAGATATGTAGTTGGTATTTTCTTAGTTTTATAGGAAGGGAATTCTGAGGTTTGTGTGCAAGGCTCTCTGTGAATGTGAAGAAATTGCTGGTATGTATTGAGTGGGCAATTCAAGGTATTTATGAATTGCTCAATAAATTGTGGAGAAAGTTCATCTATGTTGTGTTTTCAACAACCCTCTGAGGTGTTGAGAAAGTGTGATTGATGTAAGCAGGAAGGGAACTCTGAAATGTGTAGGGAGGTATACTTGAGTAGAGAGGACGACCTGAGTTATGTAGGCAAGCATTTTTGTGGTATGTAGAAGGGACTCTCTGAGATGAAGTGTGAGGGTTGAGGTGTGTCAGAATGGCATGCAAAAGGGTAGATTGAGGACTGCGTAAGATTTATTGGGACATATTTGTTACATGTGTATAGACTGGTCTTGAGGTGAATAGTGAGGGTTTTTTGAGATGCGTAGGGGAGCACTGAGGTGTGTAGGGAGATCTCTCTGAGATTTGTAGGGAGTGGATTCTGAGCAGTATAGGAAAGGCTTTATGATGTGTAGGAGGGCTCTATAAAGTGAGTCAGAGTGCTTCTAGATATGTGTAGGTGGGCCCCCTAATGTTATTAGGAATAGCTCACTAAGGTTTATTGGCAGGCGCACTGAGGTATGTATAAGTGGTTCAGTGAGTTGTGTAGAGGAACCTCTGAGATGAGTAGTAAACATTCTCTGAGGTGAGTATGAAGGACACACAGATGTTGCAGAAAGCCCTCTCTGAGTTTTGTAGAGAGAGCTTTCTTAAGTCTGTAGGAGCTTTTCATGAGTTGAGAAGGAGGGCACTTGACCTGAGTGGCAGTGTGCACTTCAGTAAATAAGGAGGGTTAATTAGGTGTGTAAGGACATACTCTGTATAGAATAAAAGACCGTTCTGTGGTCCATAGGCAGTTGAACTTGAGCTGTGCACTGGAAACTCTTTGAGGAATGTAGGCCTGGCTTTTGATCGATGTATAGAGGGTACTATAAAGTGTGTACTAATTCTATGTGAGGTACATAGGAGTTTTTTTATGATGTGAGTGGGAATGTTCCCTAAGGTGAGTAAGGTTTATTGGGAAGACTTCTGTGGTGAATTGAAAGGGCTCACCATGGTGTATAGTTACCTCCATCTAATGTCAGTAGTGAGAGTTTTCTGAGATGACTAAGGAGAAAATACTAAGATGTGAAAGAAGTACTCTATTAGACTTATAGCAGGTCTTTCTGAAGTGTGTAGAAAGGGCATTCTGAGGTGTGTATAGATTGCCCAATGATGTGCAGAGGAATGCTTTCTAGGGTGTGTATTGATGGTCATGTGAGATGTGTAAAAAGGGCTATGAATGGAGGAATATCTTGTGTGTAGGTAGGAGTCTTTCAGTAGGAAGGGTTCTCTGTACTTTGCACTATAGAATCTATGAGGTGTGTAGAGATGGCTCCCTGAAGTGTGAAGAATGGACTCTTTGAGGTGTGGAGGGAAGGTGCTCTGTGGTGTTTAGGAAGCATATTCTGAGACAAGTACAGTGAGCTCTCTGACTATTATGGTTTTGGTTCTCTGAGGTCTGCAGGAACAACTCTCTAAGATGTAAAGTTAGGGTTATCTGGGGTTTATAGGGAGGGATCACAAGAAATGTTGTGGGAGCCATCTGAAGTATGTAGGATGTCTTTATGGAGTGTGTAGAAGGAATCTTTGATGTGAGTAGGAGTGTACCATAAGGTGCATAAGAAGGGTCACTTGAGGTATATAGGAAGGCCTGTGTGAGTAGGAAGGGCTCTCTGAAGTGAATGATGGTGCTCAGATGTGAATAGAAAAGCATTCTGATATGTCTATAAAGGGCTTGAAAAGGTTCAAGTGAGAATTCACTGAGGTGAATGGGTCATGATTTTGGCCTGAGTAGTGAAGGCATTCAGAAATGTGTAGGGAGAGCACTCTGAGGTGTGTTTAGAGGGATCTCTGGTTAATAAGGGAAGAGGTTGTAACCTGAGCAGCAAGGGTTCTATGATGTGTGTAGAAGTATTCTGTGAAGTTTTTTAAAGGCTGATTGAGGTTTCTGGGAAGGGCAACTACTGTTATTAGGGAGGACTTCCCAAGGTGTATATCGAGGGCAATCTGAAGAAAGCAGAAAAGGCTCAGATAGTGGGCTCCAGAAGGACATCTGAGGAGAGTAGTGAGAGTTCTCCAACATGATTATAGAAGACAGCATGATGTTGAAAGGAGGGTGTTTCCAAGGTGTGAGATGATTACTTTGTGTTGTGCAGGTAGGATTCACTGAGATAAATAGGGCAGTTTTTATTTAGTTTGTATTTTGGGTTCTGTGATGTGAGTAGGGATGATCATGTGAGGTATGTAGGAAGAGCTCCAGAGATGTGTAGGAACAGTAGGTGATGTCAGTAGGGAGAGCATTCTGAGATGTGTAGGGAGGTATTTTTGTGGTGTTTAGGAAGGTCTCTTTGAGGTGTGAAGAGTTGGATCCCTGAGGTTTGAAGTGAGGGCTCACACAAGCATGTAGTGTTTGCCCTCTGAAGTGTGTATAAGGGCTATATGAGGTGTGTAGAAGGGCTCCTTGAGGTGAGTAAGAGGGTACTCCCTAAGGGGAGTAAGGAGAACTATTTGAGATGTGTATGGAAAGCTTGTATTTTCAACAGAAAAGGCAATGTTTGGTGTAATGAGGGTTCTTGGAAGTACATAATAGGGCACTCTGAGGTATTTAGTGATGGTTTGCAAAGGAGTGGAGTGAGGACTCAATATTGTAGGGACATCTATCTAAGGTGGGTAAAGACTGCAGTTGGAGTGATTAGTGATCACAGTCTGAGATGTATATGGAGGGTACTCTGAGTTGTGTGAGGAGGGATATCTTAGGATTTTATGGACAGGCATCTGAGTTGTAGTGAGGTCTCTATGACATGTGTTAAAGCATTCTATGAGGTGTGTGAGAGGGCTCCTTTATGTATGAAGGTGGGCCACTTGAGATAATAAGGTAGGGCTCACTGAAGTATTTATGAGGGGAAGTTTGAGGTGAGCAGAAAAGGCTCAGGGAGTTGGGTATGGTGACACTTCTGAAATGAGTAGTGAGAGTCTGGTTGGTTCTTTTAAAAAATATTTTTAGTTGTAGATGGAAACACCTTTATTTTATTTATTCATTTTTATGTGGTGATGAGGACAAAACACAAGGCCTCACAAATGCCAGGCAAGTGCTCTACCACTGAGCTGCAACTGCAGCCCCAATATTTGTTGTTTTGTGACTGACAGTTTAGTTACAATAACATCTTCAAGGTTCATGAGTGACTCCTTCAGACATTTACTTTTCTGTTCCAGGATGAAAAATATTTTATCGTGTGTCCACACCACATTTTGTGCATATGTTAATTTGCTTTTGGGATTTAAGATTTTTCCTATATAGATTATTATTAGTAATGCTACTCTGAGGACTGGGGTATATATAATAACATGAGTTTCTACATTAATTTATTTTTAACAGATCAATGAAAGGATATTGATTAGGTGGTAATGCATGGCAATAAATATTGACATATTGAGGTGGACAAAATACAGTTCATTGGAGCATTTATTTAAAGGTACTCTACACTCTTAATGTCTTTACAAGTGGAGAACCCATACCCTGAAGGTGACACCCACTTTATAAGAATCACTTGCTGAAACAAAGCAGATATTTGGCCTTTCTGTTAAATCAGAAAGGTCCATAATTGACATTTACATGACAAACTTTTATTCACATACATTAAAGCAAACAGATAACAAAACATGCATGTTTATATTTATTTAATTCAGAGAGCATATATTCTTTGCCATGATTTATTTTTCATAAGCCAGTTTATTGGCATATTATGAAAACTTATCCATTACTTAGTAGTTAAATATGTTCTCTATTCCTCAAAAATATTTCAACAAGTTAATAATTTGTTATTTATTACAGAGGAGCAGGAAATAACTTGTGCCATAGCCAGTGGATACCATCATCTGGATCTAATGACAAACAGGTTCATTGTTACACATAGTTCTTGAAGAGGAGAAGATGCAGTCCAATTGTACATGAACACAAAGAACCTCATGATCAGCCAGATAGTCCAGGTGGCCCTCTGTATAAGGGATGCTTTTGGAGAAAGGCAGGTATGGTGAAGGTGCTGGAAGTGACTCCTTTGCCTGGCAAAGAGGGTCACAATGTACCCACTCAAGAAAGCCATGCACCCTATAAGAAAAATATCCTATATAACATCTAGTATAAAAAATAGATGCTGGATTAAGTAACACATGTTAAAATTATGCAGGATTTAGTAATAAATACAAGACAATGTGAAGTCATATTGGGGATGGCAGTAGAAGATAATGAGAAGTGAGCACTAAAGAACATGTAGAATACCAAGAGGAACACAAGGTTCTAGGGCTAATGTTGGTGGACTTGAAGGATACAAGCAGGCAGATGGCACAAAGAGGACCCTCAAAAACTCATACAAATAGATTAGTGATTTACATTTTATATCATTCCAAATATTCTGAGGTACAAAAACATCTGTAGTTATGAACTCCATAATTATTAGGTGTACTAGGTCTAAGAGACAAATGATGAATTTGGTGGGCTTGAGCACATTCTGAAGAAGGAATGTGAAGATGTGGGAAAAGAAGGATGTTGTCAGCTGAGATCTCAGTGCCAAATTCAGAGAAAAATGCATTTATTATGCTAATAAAATCATAGCTTGTTGGTCTTTTTCATCTTTTGAACAAGAAATTATTGTGGGAAGCCTTTTTATTCTATCAGAATAAGGCAGTTCGTTGTCTAGTTTTCTTAAGAAAATGGCTCCACTAACTCCATCCTTTCCTGTTCATCACAAAAGAAGATCCTCCCAGCTTCCTTAAATAATAATAATGTGAGAGGTTACTGCTGGTATAGCCAGATTTGTCACAGTCCCTCTCATTTAAAAAAGTATCAACTCATTGACTTGTGTGTTTATTGAGTAGATAAATTTATTGCTAACAGATTTACAGTTAACATAATCCTGGAGCAGTTAGATCTTTTCCCATCCATGTTGGAGGTTGATGAGAGATCCCCATATTTGGTGCCTGAACAATGACTTTTCTGGAGGGTTTTACAAGAAAAAATAAAGTTAAGGTGTTGGCCCCTTTCCCATGGGAAGAGCACACATATGAATAAGTTTAGTAATAATAAAGGAAAGGAAATTTGATTGTGTTATGTTAAGTCTGGGGAATTTGCTCTCTACAGAGAGAAATAAAAATAATTTTTTTCAGCTACATTAAATACTTAGCCTGTTCAGTGGCAAGAATGCAACTCCCACAGTTACTGAAATGTAAATGGAGAACTGGTAGATTTAAATACTACAGATTTTATAAGGCAGGTCTGCCTGCATCTCTGACTGTATGAGACAGAGTCCTACCTTGGCTGAGATGAGTGCAAAAGTTTAGAATCCTGGGAAGAAAAGATGCTAATCAGTATTTAAGGGTAAATCTCTAAGGAGAGAGAAAATTGCTTAGATATCCTGAAAACCATCTTAACACAGAAGGGACAAGATGTACAAAGAGATGATATTGCTCAAATTTTTTAGGTAATTCAGGTGGTTTTCTGAGGAAGAATCACTTGATTCACATGCTTGTGAAAAACCAGGCCAGAAATTCTATGTACATTGTATCTCCACTAACATGCCTTGGAGCACAGTTGAAAATGTAGAGAAAGTTTGGACTGCAATAGAAATTTGCTTTTATTTGGACAAAGATGCTGATTTATGGACTCTGAGAGATTTAATCATGGTACTTAGAAATGCTGTTAAGAGCTTTAAATCTAAGAGTCAGTAATATCATCCACCTAGACCTCATTGTCTTCTGGGAACATATTTTAAAAGTTTTTAGTAGTTAAGCAGTTCCCCATTGAAAAGAGATACTGAATGGTGAGGGCAAAACTTTTATTCAGAGGACTGAGAGGCATTCAGATGTAGAGGAAGATGAGTTAGTATGGCACCCCTGTAATTTATATTTGAAAGATCCTGCTCCAGTGACCCACCATGGCCCTAGAAAAGGACTTAAACTCACAAGACCAAGAATTTCTACCACTGTTAATAAGGCAAAAAAGGAATTTTCAAAAGTCAGTTTACACCCCATTTTTGAGCAAGCTGACTCTCAAAGTTGTGATGTCACAAAAAGAACTCATGTGTCTATTCCTTGTATCTATTCCTTTTACAGCTTTAAAGAAGTGAAAATTGGCATGCTCTGTGTATGGATCAAACATGCCATTAATACTTAACCTCTTAAAATAAATAAGTAATGAAGCCCTACCACTTAATGACTGGCTCCTGCTAACTACCTTCTGCCTTTCCAAAGGACTGTATTTAACATGAAAATCCAGTATGACAGAGAATTGTTCAGATCAGGTACAAATCAATATATTGAATGGAGTTCAGATTGCTTTGGATATGCTTCCTGGTTCAGGAAAATTTTCTCATTTGGGACAACAATCAACTTATGATTTTCAAACTTATGCTCAAATTAGTGCATGTGCAGAAAGAGCTTCGAGAGAATTCCCTGCCCAGGGAGAGAAAACTCAAGATCCCATCCAAATTTGGCAGAGGCCAGAGAAAATTTTTTCAGACTTTATAGCACATTTATATCAAGCAACAAACTGTCTAATCAGTGATCTGAGTACCTCTGAAACTTTAGTCAATTGGCTTTTCTACATGCTAATAAAGCTTGCAAAGTAGTGATTTGGCCAGACTGTAAGAAAGGGAAAATAATAGAATGCATTTGTATTTGTTCTGATGTTTAATTAACATGCTCAGAATTTGTAGTGATGACTGCCTCTGTAAAATAATTCATACAGCCTCCTCTAAAGGAGGAAAATTCTAGGAAATGATGTTTTAGCTGTATCAAAAAAGTTCAGTCAGGATCCAAGATGGCAGACTAGAGGGTGACTGCATCTCCATTCGCTCCAGAGTCCAGGATTCAAGAAGGGGAGGCATTGAGAGAATCAGACTAAAATAGAGCCATGGGTGAGTCTCCCCCACCGGGAGAAGCTCGGCCTTGGTGGCAGGCCCGGATAGAGGTGGCTTATCAGAGTAGGATAGGGCAGCTAGAGTCTTCCCCAGGCAGCCCTGTGCACTCTGGCAGTGGGCTCCTCCCACACAGCCAGCTTCTCCAGCTTCTTGGAGCAGGTCCCCAGTGAGAACCTTTCTGAACAGAACCAGCCAGTGTGGCGAGCTCCGGCCCACAAGCAGCTTCAGGGACCAGGGCAGGACAGCCAGGGACTTCCCCAAGTAGCCCGGCCCCCTCTGGTGGGAGGCACCTTTCAAGGCTAGCTTTTCAGAGCAGACAGCCCAGTGAGAGCCTTTCTACACAGAGCCAGCCGCAGGGCAGCTAGAGTCTTCCCCAGGCAGCACTGTGCACTCCGGCGGTGGGCTCCTCCCACACGGCCAGCTTCTCCAACTTCTCGGAGCAGGACCCTAGTGAGAGCCTTTCTGCAGAGAGCCACCTCTAAGCCTTGGAACCAGTAGCGGGCTAGGGGCAGCTTTCTTCGGAAGCACTGCATTATCAATTTCCTCCAAGACTTCAGGCTACTGAAGGCTGGAAGGTGATACACTGGAAATATAGGGACACTATAAGCCAATAGAAGAAATCTGCAATATTTCAGAGTCCCACTGACATCTGTCCAGTATGAGAAAACAAGGGAAGAAAATGTCCCAAAAAAACCTAGATACTATATCAATAAAACCCAATGACAGCACAGCAGAAGAAATGTCAGAAAGGGAGTTCAGAATGTACATAATTAAAACCATCAGGGAAGCAAATGAGGAGATAAAAGAGCAAATGCAGGCACTGAAGGAGGATATGAAAGAGCAAATGCAGGCATTAAATGATCGCACCAATCAACAGTTAAAAGAGCAAATATGGGAAGCAAGAGATCATTTCAATAAAGAGTTAGAGATACTGAAAAAAAAACAACAGAAATCCTTGAAATGAAGGACACAATAAACCAAGTTAAAAACTCTATAGAAAGCATAACCAATAGGACAGAACACCTGGAAGAGAGAACCTCACACATTGAAGACAAAATATTTCATCTTGAAAACAAAGTTGACCAAACAGAGAAGATGGTAAGAAATCATGAACAGAATCTACAAGAATTATGGGATATCATGAAAGGCCAAATTTAAGAATTATTGGGATTGAGGAAGGCTTAGAGGAACAAACCAAAGGAATGAACAATCTAGTCAATGAAATAATATCAGAAAATTTCCCAAATCTGAAGAATGAAATGGAAAACCAAGTACAAGAGGCTTATAGGACTCCAAATATACAAAATTATAACAGACCCACACCAAGGCACATTATTATGAAAATACCTAACATACAAAATAAAGACAGAATTTTAAAGGCAGCGAGAGAAAAGAATCAAATTACATTCAGGGGGAAACCAATAAGAATATCAGCAGATTTTTCAATCCAGACCCTAAGCACTATAAGGGCCTGGAACAACATTTACCAAGCCCTGAAAGAAAACGGATGCCAACCAAGAATCTTATACCCAGCAAAACTTACTTTCAGATTTGACAAGGAAATAAGATCCTTCCATGACAAACAAAAGCTAAAGGACTTTACAAAAAGAAAGGCAGCAATACAGAATATTCTCAGAAAAATATTCCATGAGGAAGAGATGAAAAACAATGATGCAAATCAGCAATGGGAGAAACTAGCCTAAAGGAATAGCCAAATAAAGGAGAAACCAAATCATGTCAAAAAACAAAAATGAGTCAAATGACTGGGAATACAAATCATATCACAATAATAACCCTGAATGTTAATGGCCTGAACTCATCAATCAAAAGGCATAGATTGGCAGATTGGATTAAAAAGAAAAATCCAACAATATGCTGCCTGCAAGAGACTCATCTCATAGAAAGAGATACCCATAGACTAAAGGTGAAAGGATGGAAAAAAACATACCATGCACATGGGCACAGCAAAAAAGCTGGAGTATCCATCCTCATTTCAGATAATGTGGACTTCAAGCCAAAACTAGTCAGAAGGGATAAAGAAAGACATTGCATACTGCTTAAGGGAAGCATAAATCAGCAAGACATAACAATCATAAATATCTATGCCCCGAACATTGGCTCATCCATGTACGTCAAACAAATCCTTCTCAATTCCAGAAATCAAATAGACCACAACATGATAATACTAGGCGATTTTAACACACCTCTCTCACCACTGGATAGATCTTCCAAACAAAAATTGAATAAAGAAACCATAGATCTCAATAACACAATCAACAATTTAGACTTAACCGACATATATAGAATATACCATCCAACAAAGAATGAATACACTTTCTTCTCAGCAGCAAATGGATCCTTCTCTAAAATAGACCATATTTTATGCCACAAAACTACTGTTAGCAAATACAAGAAGATAGAGATACTACCTTGTACTCTACCAGATCATAATAGATTGAAATTAGAAATAAATGACAGAATAAAAAACAGAAACTTCTCCAATACCTGGAGATTAAATAATACACTATTATATGATGAATGGATAACAGAAGATATCACGAGGAAATAAAAAAATTCTTAGAAGTAAACGAGAACAAAGACACATCATATCAAAATCTGTGGGACACTATGAAGGCAGTACTTAGAGGAAGATTTATTACATGGGGCGCATTCAACAAAAGAAGTAGAAATCAACAAATAAATGACTTAACACTACAGCTCAAAGCCCTAGAAAAAGAAGAGCAGACCAACACCAAAAGTAGTAGAAGACAGGAAATAGTTAAAATCAGAGCCGAAATCTATGAAATTGAAACAAAAGAAACAATTGGAAAAATTAACAAAATAAAGAGTTGGTTCTTTGAAAAAATAAACATAATTGATAAACCCTTAGCCACACTAACAAAGAGAAAAAGGGAGAAAACTCAAATTACTAAAATTCGGAATGAACAAGGAAATATCACAACAAACACGAGTGAAATACAAAACTTAATTAGAAGCTATTTTGAAAATCTATACTCCAACAAAACAGAAAACCTCGAAGACATCAACAAGTTTCTAGATATGAATTACTCAAACTGACGAGGAGGACATTCACAACTTAAATAAATCAATTTCAAGCAATGAAATTGAAGAGGTCATCAAAAGTCTACCAACAAAGAAAAGTCCAGGACCAAATGGGTTCTCAGACGAGTTCTACAAAACCCTTAAAGAAGAGCTCATTGCAATACTCCTCAATGTATTCCATGAAATAGAAGAGGAGGGAAACCTCCCAAACTCGTTCTATGAAGCCAATATCACCCTGATACTGAAACCAGACAGAGACACATTGAGGAAAGAAAATTTCAGACCAATATCCTTAATGAACATCGACGCAAAAATTCTCAACAAAATTTTAGCAAATCACATACAAAAATATATTAAAATGATAGTGCACCATGATCAAGTGGGTTTTATCCCAGGGATGCAAGGATGGTTCAACATCCAGAAATCAATAAATGTCATTCACCATATCAACATACTTAAAGTTAAGAATCCCATGATTATTTCAATAGATGCAGAAAAAGCATTTGATAAAATACAGTATCCCTTCATGCTCAAAACATTAGGAAAAATAGGGATAGTGGGAACATTCCTTCACATTGTAAAGGCCATCTACCCTAAGCTCATGGCCAATATCATTCTAAATGGTGAAAAACTGAAAGCATTCCCCCTAAAAACTGGAACAAGGCAGGGATGCCCTCTTTCACCACTTCTACTCAACATCGTCCTTGAGACTCTAGCCAGAGCAATTAGACAAACCAAAGAAATTAAAGGGATACGAAATGGAAAAGAAGAACTCAAACTATCCCTGTTCGCTGATGACATGATTTTATATTGCTCCAGACATTTCTCCAGTAAACTTTTAGAACTCATAAGTGAATTCAGTAAAGTAGCAAGTTACAAGATCAATGCTCATAAATCCAATGCATTTTATACATAAGTGATGAATCTTCAGAAAGAGAAATTAGGAAAACTATCCCATTCACAATAGCATTGAGAAAAATAAAATACTTGGGAATCAATCTCACAAAAGAGGTGAAACACCTCTACAATGAGAACTACAGAACACTAAAGAAAGAAATTAAAGAAAACCTTAGAAGATGAAAAGATCTCCCATGTTCTTGGATAGGCAGAATTAATATTGTCAAAATGGCCATGCTACCTAAAGTGATATACAGATTCAATGCAATTCCAATGAAAATTCCCAATGATGTACCTTACAGAAAGAGAGCAAGCAATTGTGAAATTCATCTGGAATACTAAAAAACCCAGAATAGCTAAAGCAATCCTCAGTAGAAAGAGCAAAGCAGAGGGTATTGCAATACCAGATCTTCAACTTTATTACAAGCAATAGTAACAAAAATGGCATGGTATTGGTACCAAAATAGACAGGTAGATCAATGGTACAGAATAGAGGAAATGGACACAAAGCCAAATAAATACAATTTTCTCATACTAGAAGGGGCCAAAAATATGCAATGGAGAGAAGATAACCTCTTCAACAAATTGTGCTGGGAAAACTGGAAAATAAAGTTCTATACAGATTCAATGCAATTCCAATTAAAATCCCAATGATGTACCTTACAGAAATAGAATAAGCAATTATGAAATTCATCTGGAAGAGTAAAAAACCCAGAATAGCTAAAGCAATCCTCAGTAGAAAGAGTGAAGCAGGGGGTATCACAATTCCAGATCTTCAACTCTATTACAAAGCAATAGTAAGAAAAATGGCATGGTATTGGTACCAAAATAGACAGGTAGATCAATGGTTCAATACAGAGGACGTGGACACAAACCCAAATAAATACAATTTTCTCATACTAGGCAAAGGGGCCAAAAATATGCAATGGAGAAAAGATAGATCTTCAACAAATGGTGCTGGGAAAACTGGAAAATCATATGCAACAGAATGAAATTATACCCCTATCTCTCCCCCTGCACAAAACTCAACTCAAAATGAATCAAGGACCTCAGAATCAGACCAGAGGGCCTGCATCTTATAGAAGAAAATGTAGGTCCAAACCTTCAACTTGTTGGCTTAGGATCAGACTTCCTTAACAGTACTCCCATAGCAAAAGAAATAAAAGCGAGAATCAATAACTGGGGTAGATTCAAACTAAAAATCTTTCTCTCAGGAAAGGAAAGTATCAGTAATTTCAAGAGAGAGCCTACAGAGTGGGAGAATATCTTTGCCACTCATAATTCAGATACAGTGCTAATTTCCAGAATCTATAAAGAACTTAAAAAACTCTACACCAAGAATACAAATAATCCAATCAACAAATGGGCTAAGGAAATGAACAGACACTTCACGAAGAAGATATACAAGCAATCAACAGATATATGAAAAAATGTTCAACATCTCTAGTAATGATAGAAATGCAAATCAAAACTACCCTAAGATTTCATCTCACCCTAATTATAATGGCAAGTTTCAAGAATTTAAGCAACAAGAGGTGTTGGAAAGCATTTGGGGGAAAAAGGTACTCTCATACATTGCTGGTGGGGCTGCAAATTAGTGCAGTCACTCTGGAAAGCAGTATGGAGATTCCTCAGAAATCTTGGAATGGAACCACGATTTGACCCAGCTATCCCACTCCTTGGCCTATACCCAAAGGACTTAAAATCTGCATACTACAGAGATACAGCCACATCAATGTTCATAGCTGCTCAGTTCACAATAGCCAGATTGTGGAGCCAACCTAGATGTCCTTCAATTAATGAATGGATAAAGAAAATGTGGTATATATATACAATGGAATATTACTCCACCATGAAGAATGATAAAATTATGGCATTTGCAGGCAAATGGATGAAACTGGAGAATATCATGCTAAGTGAGATAAGTCTATCTCAAAAAACTAAAGGTCGAATGATCTCACTGAGAAGCAGATGAGGACATATAATGAGGGGTGGGAAGTGTTAGTGTTATTGTTAGGGTTAGGTTTAGGGTTAGGGATAAGGAGGGTGGTAAGAATGGATGAAGGAAGGACTATATAGATGGAAATGTGGGGTGGGATGTGTGGGGGGAAGGGAAAAAATAACAGAATGAATCAAACAACATTGCCCTATGTAAATTCATGATTACACAAATGGTATGCCTTGACTCCATGTACAAATAGAGAAACAACATGTATCCCATTTGTTTACAATAATAAAAAAAAGATAAAAAAGAATACAGGAAGAATGTAAAGAGAGATTCTAAGATTCTATAAAAACAAATAAATCCCAACTATACACTGTATGCAAGATGTGTGAATTAGATGTAAAGATACAGATGGGTTAAAAATAAAAGAAAGAAAATCCATACTATGCCAATACTAAATACAAGGAAGTTACAGTTACATCTTTATAGCTATATTAATGTCAAATATTTTTTAGAATAAGGATTATTGCCAGAGACTAAGGAATATTTTATGGTGATGAAGTGGTTAATTTATTAGGAAAAAATATAACATAAATTGTGTATGGACTAAATAGCTTTACAAAGTACATGAAGCAAAATTTATTGAAATGAAGATGAAATAGACGATTTAAGAATTATACTTGGCACTCTACTGTCATGTATATTTTCAAAGGACAAATTTAAATACAAAGGAAAAAATAGATAATAGTGAAATAGTCAATATTCCTTCCCCAGTAAGTGTTGAAGTAAGATATAGAGGATTTGAACAACACTACAAGTCCAACACATCTGGTTTTTATAGAATACTATACCTGACAACTGAAGAAAACACATTTTTATGTAACATTCACAAAAAGGAGCATATAATGAGCCACAAAACAAATTTAAAAAAAATTTGAAGTCTTTTTATAATTCTGAGTATGCTATCTAACCCCAACAGAATTAACATGATAATTAATGCAAGAATGATATCTGGAAAATATCCAGATATTTGTTAATGTAAAACATATTTTAAATAACTAATTGGTCAAAGAAGCAAGAACAAGGAAAATTAGAAATGTTTTTTAACTGAATGAAAATTAAAACCCAACATCAAAATTTGTGGGTTGCAGCTCTCACAATACTTGGGAGGAGATTTATAGCTCAAAATGTTTACATAGAAAGGAAAAAATGTTTAAAAACCAGTGATGAAAACTTCCTTCCTACAAAACTGAAAATCAAATTGAATGAAAAAAATCATAATGAGGTAGATAATATAAGTTTTTATATCATGTTGGTCAAATAGTGCAGTTTCAATTAGATAATAAAGACTATTAGAGAAGAACTAAATTTATAATTAAAAATGTTCTCATAAAGAAAATTTCAAGCTTAGTTTTAAGAGTATTTAAAGAAGATGTAGTAATTTTCTATGAAATTATTTTATGAGAACATTGTAACATGATACTCAAACCAGAACATAATTATATAAGAAAATAATATCATAGTCCAATTTCATTCATAAATATAGAGGCAAAACCCTAAGCAAACCAGGCAAGGTGGCACATACTTGTAATCCCAGTGGCTCCGGAGGCTGAGGTAGGAGGATTGCAAGTTGAAGACTAGTCTCAGCAACTTAGCAAGGCCCTAAGCAACTAAGCAAGACCCTGTCTCTGAATAAAATATCAAAAAGGGATAAGAATGTGGCTCAGTGGTTAAGCCCCTTTGGGTTCAACCCCCAGCACCCAAACTCAAACAAACAAAACCAAAACTGCCACTGCTACTACCACAACAAAAATGCCCTAAGCAATACATTAATAAATCAAATCCAGCAACATATAAAAGTAGACTATGTAATGGTCAAATGGGGTGTATCTAAGAATTCAAGATGAGGTTAACATTTGAAAATCACTTCATGTAATTCACACAATATCAAAAGATAAATGGAGAGAAATCATGTGTTTTGAGTAGATGAACAGAAAGCATTTGACAGAACTTAACATCCACTCAATGGTACCAACTAGGAATTAGGTGTCAGGAGTTCCCCTGTTGAAGGGGACATCTGGATCACCTCTGTATGCTGTTGACCATACACCTGTATGTGTGTGGTATTGAACTGCCTGTGCAGAAGTGGATCAGAGGATTCACACATTCTTATTTCCATCAGGCATTACCAGGATGCCCTCCAGAATAAATGTAGCAGCTGGCACTTCCCCAGGGATGGGTGATGTGCCTGACTCCCCTCAGCCACAGGGACATGTATGCTATCACCTTTCTCATTTTTAACATCCCCATGGATTTAAAGTAGAACAGGTTTGCTTTATGTTGTATTTTTCCCATCACTAGGGAGTGTGATCATCTCTTTGGACTTTCCCTTATAGAAATTACTTCCTAACATGTTTTATTTATTTTAAAATGGGTTTCTTGTCTTTTTCTCTTGTTGATTTGCAGCAGTTTCTAGTCATTTTTTCCTCAGATTTTGTTGTTATCAATAGAATAAAAATCCATCATATTGATCATTCATTTTGAAAAGTCCAATGAATTATTTCATTTTGAAATAAAATCCATCCATTTTGGTGGCTCTTACCTAACTCTATCTTAGCCCTTAGATCACAGAGATTTAAGTTTTTTCCTTGAGTCTGTGGTTTTTCTGTCATCTTTAGGGCCTTAATGCACTACACTTTTTAAAAAAGAAAGTGACTTCATCTTTCTGTTTTTTTAAATAATTGCATAAGAAGGACTTAATTATTAATAGTATCTGTTACTTATAAATGTGCTTGGTAATAGTTCTTGCTTTCTTCTGTGCCAGATACTAGTCTCTTTATCCTTTCAACTCCTTCCAAGTTACTTTTTATTGTCTTTTTTGCCCTTTGAAAAACAGAGGAATAAATTGATGCTCAGAGATACAATTAGCAAGAGGAAAATTGGAATCCAGGTTTGTTCAACTTCAAATTGATGTTCATTTTACTAAACCAGGAGTTACCCAATTTTTTTTTCTCTGAAGGGATAAATAATAAATATTCTAAGTTTTGTGGACCATATGGTTTCTATCACAATGACTCATGAAAGAAGTGGTACATAATATGCATTGGTATAGCTGTGTTACAAAAATTTAGAGACAGTAGTTTGGATTTGACCCTTGGGTAGTATTTTGCCAACAGCTTCAGCAAACCATATCATCTCTCTTTGAATAGGGTTTTTAAAATGAAGCTCATCATTTAAACATACATTCTCTTCATATAGATGCAGGTCATGTGTGAATGTTGGCTTGCAACTAATAATGATGTTGTTGCTTAGTTATATCACTACATTCTCCAATGAATTATTTATTTGTGGTTTGGGTTTCCACTTGGGATGCAGATACTACAATAGAGTAGTTCCACTAGACACTAGCACAGGCTGCTCCCCCAGAGTTTGTTGGCATACCTTCAGTTCTATTGTTCAACTTCTCCATTAACAATTTCCTATAAATTAGCAAAAAATATTTTTGTAATCCCAAAGACTATGCTATTTATCTGTCTTCCCTCCTTCCTTCCTTCTTTCCTTTATTCCTTCCTTCCTTCCTTCCTTCCTTCCCTCCTTCCTTCCTTCCTTCCTTCCTCCCTTTTTCCCTCCCTTCCTTCCTTATTCTTTCCCTCCTTCTCTTCCTTCTGTATTCTTTTGGTTTCTCTTTCCTCTTGGAATTCCTGTACTTAATTCCAGAACAACTAAATTTGATTTAGAAGAATATGAATGGCAGTTTTTTTTTCATGAAGATACTATTATTTAACATAAAAAAACAAAGGACTCCAAATACAATTTGGTTTTTAAAATACTTTAAGTTGCCAATTTCAATTTGCATAAGAGCAGTACACTAGAAAATTTAATACATTTTTCTCTTAGGTGTAATAATGAATAGCATTGTCTGCATCACTCAAGCATAACTTTGGTATGATTGTATTTAAGACAATTAAATACATTTTCTATTCAAGGTTGGCAATAGAATCCATGTTACCTCACTTGGGCAGAAGCACTTGTGTGACATAAAACAGCCTCAAGTGTGGAGGCAGGCAAAGCATCCAGGACACCATCCTGGGCCCCTGAACCAAGCTCAGTACCCTTGACATCCACCTTGCTCTCTGGAAGATTTTGTGCCATAATTGATCATGCTCAGGTTTTCTCAGACTTCCAGAGAAAAAGTGAAGTGATCTGTGCTGACTTCTGTGCTAAACCTTGCCATCACCCTCAATCCACCAAGTGCCAGATACTAGTCCGGATCTGCTGTGCACTCCCTGCCACTGCTGTGAAGACATGCAGTCCTCCTTTGGCAGGTGCACAGACACAAGGTTAACAACCATTAATGTTTCCATTCTCTCTGCTCAATTTGGTCTCTCTGTAGTGAAACCTATCAATACCTCAACCTGCCATTTTCTGTCTCTCTCCATAATATGTGTCTGAGAATATATCAGAATTTGCTTCTCCCCTAAAAGCAAGCTGCCATGACTTTGTCAGCTCTGAATGGACATAGGCATAAAAGGGAAGGGCTGGAGAAGGCATGGGTGAGGATAGTCAGGAGGGTAGATACAGAACAAAACCCTCCACAAGCTCCCTGCTCAGGATTTGGCTCTCTGAAAGAGTCCATACCCATCTCCCTGAACCCCCATCCATTGGCCTCCTCCTATGGGACACCTCTCCTGTCCACAACCTTGCCAACAGAATCAAACACACAGAACTCAAGTATTCTGGCTGAGGAGGACCCCTAAGTAATGTTCTGGTGTGCATCTCAACCTATCTCACACCTCTGAGGGCACCCCTTCTGCACTACTCAGCACAGGCCTCTTGAGGGACTGACCCCCACCTCATTTGCACTTTCTGTGAAATGCCCTATCCACTCTTGTCCTGATTTTGGCCTCCTGAGCACAAGCCCTCTGTCTCCCATGCCTTCCCTTGTGGCCTCACATGGCCCCTCATCCCTTGATTCTCCTCTCATCTCAAGCCCCTCCCACCAGGACACCTCACCTCTGATGACCTGCTCCTCCTGTCCTTGAGATGGAACATCTGTCCCACAACACACTTCAAACACAGGAGGTCTCCTTATGCCTGGCCATTTGTAACAGACTTGTCCCACAACCCTGCCTCCCTGAGACTCACTGTCACTTTGCCACTAACTCCACATAGACAAGCCTGTGAGCAGGTGAACACAGTCACATGTCTCACCTTTCCTTCCCCTCCCACTGCTCCCCTGGGTGACTTGTACCTGTTGCACCAGAATTGCTCCCCACTGATGCCAGCTCACCCGTGCCCATCTTCTGGTCAAACTGAAAGTCACCTCCCAGTCTGCTGCTTCTCTGCCCTGTTCACTCCTGGAAACTTCTCCACACACCTTGCTGCTTCTCTCCCTGTTCTGGGCTTCAAAACCTGAGAGCTCAATCCTCCAACCCAGAAATGGCTGAGGTGCTGACTCAGACTCTTCTCTATGCACCCTGAGAGGTTTCATTACAACTCACAATGCAATCTGAACAAGGGGTGTCCAGACTGCTGACTGCTGGCTTTATTTCTGTTGTGACTGAACTTGTTTGTAAGGAAAATGTGGCACACACAAGAGCCATCCCTTTGTGGTAGCCTGAATATCCAGATGCTGCTTTCAAAACTCACACACCCTAATAACCCTATTGTGGTTCTGACCACACTGCAGCCCTGTGAATGCTGGACAATAAATAGACATGCTCCTGGGTTTCCACACTGAGCATGGGACACTCGCATCTCACATCAACCATTCTGCAAAACATCGAAGTCTGGCCAACACCAGTCAACTGAAGTCTTGGGACACATCTTGCCACTGAGCATCCCCTCCACACCACCCCTCTGGGTCTCCAGCATAGTGGGGACAGCACCCTTGTTGTCCTGCCCACCCCCCATATTCTCCCACTCTCATTCATCCTCCTGTAGGATGCTGATGTAAGAATGAGCAAACCCAACTACTGCCTGTTTCTACACTTGTCCAGGGTTGCCACACTGCACCAGATGGTTTCCATGTGCTCCAGGCACCAAGTAACCTTCAACCCCTGGTCTATGACCTTGACCTTCCACCTTGGCACCTGCTCACGTGGCCAGCTGCCTCGTCCTGTTTAGGACTCTTCCAAGGCTTGCCTAGAGCTGCACTAGCCACAATTCTAAACAACTCCTTGCTTTACAACAAAGACCTGACCTGTCCCGGTCCTCTGTTGAAGGTGTTCTTGCACAGCCTGTTTATTGTTCACTGCCCATGGCCTATGGCCAGCTCCAGGGAAGAAGGGTCATTCACACCCAGTACCTCCCAGCAGAAGACAAAACACCCCTCATAATCATGCTGGGAAGGGCAAATGAACTGGTGTACTGGTCTCTGATGAGCCATACCCTAACATTCTGTGAGCATCTTCAGGACCTATTGGCATCTGAGTCATAAGCCCATGATTTGCTGGATTTCTGAGGACCCGTCTCCTGCTTTCACAAGTTCATGGGTGGCACACAAGAAAATCTGTCTGATCCCTAAAGGCATTCATCTCTTCTTACTACAATGTGAGGCCCTGGGACTCAGCAATCTTGGTGTGAGACATGCATTGCACCCCCAAACATCAGTGACCCTCGGATGAAGAACAGAGGCTTTGAGCTCTACATGTGGCCATAATCTTGTGCACAGCTCTCATGTGAAATCTCAGCAGCTGGCTGAATCTTTCTGTGTCTCACACATGCATGGTTATGAAGGTAGTAAACACTCATTAGAATAAAATTTACTTACCTCTCATCACATTGACAAAATTCCATTGCAGTTATGGTACCTACCCTGTGGCCTTCAGACATCACACATAACTCATTTTAGTCCTTGCCACACATTTATTTCTGTTACCCTGAGCAGCCCCCTGGGGCTAGATGTGGGACACAGGCCCAGAAACCCCCACTTGTCTTTCATGTCCATTGTCTCCATTCATGGGCTCTGTCATCCTGACAGGCTAAGGGAGCATATGGGAAGAGATGATCATGGTGTCCACTGCTGACATGGCCTCAGTCACCCAGCATGAGGAGGCAGGGAGAATGCAGTTTGGGGCCTAGTTCACAGTCAGCAAGAAATGCTGATGCCATACCACTGACGGTATCATGGCTGTGACCTTCTGCACCTAACACTAGCCCCTCTAGAGGCTTGGTGGTACATCCACCTCTTCAGCACCCTGGTGGGACCATGTAGACACATGCCTGCCTTAGGTTTTCCTACAGCAAAACCTCTGCATTTAGTGCCACCACACCCAGCCTCTGTGCTGCCACATGGTAATGGAGGTCATTCCAGGGTTACACCAGCATCTTGATTCATCCTTGCTCCTGACAACTCAGAAAGCAGAGCATGCTGAGACCTGGCTGTCCTCACAAACACAGATTGCCACCCACATAAATCAACCTTGGGGAAGGCAGTGATGATTGTGGGGAGAGAGGTGGTTTGGGTTTGAACTAAATGATCAGCAAATTCACAGTGTGTTGATAAAGAGCAGGGATGCCAGTGTCCACCAGGCTCTGAGGAAGGGGTCTGACATGGAGGCAGGTCTCAAACTCTGCCTTGCCTTAGCCACCAAGGTGTCAGACCCAATAAGCTGCCTTGGAACCTTTTGACCATGCTATCAGAGCATGATTCTAGGCTGCACAGGTGAAGAAGAAAAGGCATGGAGAGATTGCACAACCCAACTTTGGGTGCACAGCAAAGGTGACATCACAGTTAGGGTCACAGTGTTCTGACCCCAGGAACCAGTGTTTGACAAACACCTTAAGTGCTCAACCACCATCTCCCAACCAGCAGGACCAGGCCTTCAGTTGTGAGGCATGTTCTGAGCTGAGTGGAATAAAGCGGTCCCTGTCTATGTTCAGTGACAACTCACTCACCCCAGAATTAAACTAACAAGCTTCAGAAAATGGGGTGGGGAAAACACTGTTGTGTACATTGTTAATCTAGATGTCTCTCAAACCACTTTGTCTAGCATTTTAATCATTAGAGCATTAAAAAATGATCTTACTATATGCAATTAATACTAAAGCTGAATTAAGAATGAATTCTTCTGCAAGTCCACCTTTGCAATCTCCATTTCTTCTGTTTTTGCTTCATGAGCTTTTAAGTTTTTCATTTGCACTGTTGGTGCATATGCTAATAAACACACATTTTTCAAAGTGTTATAACTTAAAGTCTTAAAACATAAGAAACTTGAAACTACCAGTGATGTATAAAACAATATTAGCTGAAATTTATAGAATCTTTAAAATTTAATTTTAGGAGCTGAGGTATAATTCATTGGTAGTTTGTCTTGCATGCATGCAACCCTGGGTCAAGCATCAAAGCACCAAAACTTGTAAAATGATAAATAATGCAATTTAAATCTTTAAGGCCCCAATGAGTTAACTTAAAAATTTGCCAGAGATGTGGATGCTAAAAAGGGGTTAAAAATGAAAAGCTGCAGATGAGCTGAAGTCAGCCTAGCTAGATAATAGGATGACCTTGGCAGCTAATTTAGGCTGTTGCTAGGGGTAATGGGGTATCTCTTCCAAATGCGGTCAAGCTGCCCTCGGCACTGACCTCACATAGACCAGTGGTTACTATGATGACTAAAACTTGGCAGCCAAAATGTATCCTGATATGCAAACAAGGAAACAAAACCTCCAATTGTAAAAGAGAAACTGAGTCCCTTTTTCTCAAGGGTATAAAACAGCTTGTAAATTTGTGCTTAGGGTACTTGGCATTGACTGCTAAGCTGGGCTGTGTTGAGTGCCTGAGGAGCTTCTTGAATAAACTGGCTCTTTCTGTGGTTGCATATGACTTGGTCTCCCTCGTGGTCTCTTTGGTTGTGGTTTGGGGCTTGGGCACAACACCTACCCAGAGGTCCAGGCACAAAAAATCCTACCAGCATGGCATTTGATATAACTTTTGCCAGTCAGTAATAGGGTCTTGAAAGTTAAGACTAGTTTTATATTATTTTCTGTAGTTGACTCTTTCAAGTTTATTTTTTCCTTCAGAATTTGTAAAATGTAATGGTGAGATTTTTCATCTTCATAAGATTTGAATTATGCTCATAAGGTTTTGATGATATGAGATTTTTGTATTCTTTGTATAAATTAAATATTGCTCATTTTGAATAGGCAAAATCTTCAAAATCATATTATATTCCATGAACATTTGGATAAGCAACAGTTTTAATCTAAATATTAATAATTTCTTAAGCATGCAAATAGGTTATAATCATAAAAGATATATCATTGAACCATAATTATACTTAAATTAATAAATGTTTGGTTAGGATCCCAAACTCACTGTTAAATGAAGAAACTTTGACAAGTTAAACAAAGTAGCTTATTGAACAAGTATATAAAAAAAGAATGATAAGTGATGAATCTTCAGAAAGAGAAATTAGGAAAACTACCCCATTCACAATAGCTTCGAAAAAAATAAAATACTTGGGAATCAATCTCACAAAAGAGGTGAAAGACCTCTACAATGAGAACCACAGAACACTAAAGAAAGAAATTAAAGAAAACCTTAGAAGATGGAAAGATCTCCCATGTTCTTGGATGGGAAGAATTAATATTGTCAAAATGGCCATACTACCAAAAGTGCTATACAGATTCAATGCAATTCCAATTAAAATCCCAATGATGTACCTTACAGAAATAGAGCAAGCAATTATGAAATTCATCTGGAAGAATAAAAAACCCAGAATAGCTAAAGCAATCCTTGGCAGAAAGAGTGAAGCAGGGGGTATCGCAATACCAGATCTTCAACTCTACTACAAAGCAATAGTAACAAAAACGGCATGGTATTGGTACCAAAATAGAAAGGTGGATCAATGGTACAGAATAGAGGACGTGGACACAAACCCAAATAAATACAATTTTCTCATACTAGAAAAAGGGGCCAAAAATATGCAATGGAGAAAAGATAGCCTCTTCAACATATGGTGCTGGGAGAATTGGAAATCCTTATGCAACAGATGAAACTAAACCCATATCTCTCACCATGCATGAAACCAAACTCAAAATGGATTAAGGACCTCGGAATCAGACCAGAGACCTTGCATCTTATAGAAGAAAAAGTAGGTCCAGAGCTTCAACATATCGACGTAGGACCAGATTTCCTCAACAGGACACCCATAGCACAAGAAATAAAAGCAAGAATTAATAACTGGGATAGATTCAAACTAAAAAGCTTTCTCTCAGCAAAGGAAACTATCAGCAATGCGAAGAAAGAGCCTACAGAGTGGGAGAAAATCTTTGCCAATCATACTTCAGATAGAGCACTAATCTCCAGAATCTATAAAGAACTCAAAAAACTCTACACCAAGAATGTAAATAATCCAATTGACAAATGGGCTAAAGAAATGAATAGACACTTCACAGAAGAAGATCTACAAGCAATCAACAAACGTGGAAAAATGTTTAACATCTCTAGTAATAAGAGAAATGCAAATCAAAACCACCCTAAAATTCCATCTCACCCCAATTAGAATGGTGATTATCAAGAATACAAGCAACAACAGGTGTTGGCGAGAATGTGGGGAGAAAGGTACACTCTTACATTGCTGGTGGGGCTGCAAATTAGTGCAGCCACTCTGGAAAGCAGTGTGGAGACTCCTTAGAAAACTTGGAATGGAACCACGATTTGACCCAGCTATCCCACTCCTTGGCCTATACCCAAAGGACTTAAAATCAGCATATTACAGAGATACAGCCACATCAATATTCATAGCTGCTCAGTTCACAATAGCCAGATTGTGGAACCAACCTAGATGTCCTTCAATTGATGAATGGATAAAGAAACTGTGGTATATATATACAATGGAATATTACTCAGCCATAAAGAATGATAAAATTATGGCATTTGCAGGCAAATGGATGAAACTGGAGAATATCATGCTAAGTGAGATAAGCCAATCTCAAAAAACCAAAAGATGAATGATATCGCTAATAAGTGGATGATGACACATAATGGGGGGTGGGAGGGGTTAGTGTTAGGGTTAGAGTTAGGGTTAGGGAGGGGGGCAAGAATGGAGGAAGGAAGGACTGTATAGAGTGAAAAGAGGTGTGGGAGGGGTGGGGGGTAAGGGAAAAAATAACAGAATGAATCAAACAACATTACCCTATGTAAATTTATACACAAATGGTATGCCTTTACGCCATGTACAAACAGAGAAACAACATGTATCCCATTTGTTTACAATAATTAAAAAAAAAGAAAAAAAAAAAGAATGAGACACATTCCAGGAGTATGAGAACAAAAGAGTAGGCTCGTAGGATCAGGCAGCAGTTGGAGATAGAGAAGAGATGCAAGGTCAAAAACAGCTCACTGGTTAGAGTCAGCTTTGCAGGTTGCAAATGGTGTCTGTTTCAATTTTTCATTTGAGAATTTGCTGCTATGATTTGCTGGGATGCTTTGCTGGTTACAAAAGAGTTCTCTTAGCTAGGCTTTCAGTACTAAAATTGTTGCAAATGGGAGTTAATTTCACAATAACATTTGGGGAGGGAGAGCCAGAGAAGAAGTTGTACCCAGAAGATATGGAGTCATAGTAACTAATCAAGAATCTGTTGTCTACATGGAATTGTAAACAACAACCCACAACATTTTGCTTAAGGGAACAGGATGCTAAGGAGGTTTTGACTGAAGATGACCTACCCTCACCTAACAGTCAGTCATGTAGAGTAGCAGAAATGTCCAGGTGTAGGCAGAAGATCATCCTCTGGGGAAAGATGGGCTGGGTGCAACTGACTTCATCACATACCTTTCTGCAGACAAACTGAGCAAATTTCTCAGGTCCTACAATGGTGGAACTCAGCTCCAGTCCTGGGATGTGAGAGAAGTCAGCTGTGCTTTCCTTGAGCTGGGTCACCCTTTTGATTTTGCTGAGTTTAAATGTTAAATATTTATGTCTCTCAGGAGTTTAGGGTGTAGCAGGTCCTCCATGTATGCAGGTTCCACAAACTCATATTCAACCAACCTTAACTGTAGAATATTTAAAAATATTCCATCTGCACTAAATAAACAGGTACATTTTTCTTTGTTATTACTACCTAACTTGTTACATAGTGTTTATGTTCTATTTGTTATTCTATGTAATATGCAGACTGTTTATAACATGCAAGAGGGTATGCCTGTATTATATGTGAATACTATGCCATATCCTAGGATTTACTTAACCTTCCCAGTTTTGATATCTATGGGGCATGGGATGAGATGTGGCTTTACAAACTAGTTAGAATGGGTGAACCTCTCCTGATTGGAGAGGGGCCCTGAATTGTTGGAAGTTAAATTTCTGTGAATGAACATTAAGTCAAGCAGTTCTCTGACCCCAACCTGTCTACTTTCTATGAAAACTCCATCTGCCATAAAGGGATGTGACTCTTCCCCTTTACTCCTCCCCTTTCCTCTAGAGCCAGAAGGTCTTCAGCATCCTCCCACCTGCTCAGCGGTGCACATTCATTTCCACAGCAACCTGAGGTAAGTGTCAAGTGTGTTGGCTGTGCGCACCAGTTTGGTGCATGTCTTCTTTCCCCACCCTGCCCTGTCCCCAGCTTGGCCCCAAACTCTACTGGTAAGGCAATCTAGACAGGCCCGCATGGATAGTGGAACTGGCTGAGGAAATCACCCCCAGAGAAAAAAGTTGCTACTACGTGAGTGCCAGAGGGTGCTGGGGAATCCAGAAGATTTATGGGCCATAGGTGGGGACAGGTGGGTGATTAAGTGTTGATGGGAACATTCTCTCCAAATTTTCTCAGCCAGTCTCCCTGGAAACTCAACCTATTTTAAAGTTATATTGAGGATTTGGGAGGAAAAGACTGGATTTCCAGGAATGTGGGCCATAGTTACCATGGAAGTTTATGCTATGTTCTTTTGTCTTCTCTGGGTTTCTTTCTGGGAAGCAGGAACTCTCAGAGGTGCTGAAGACTGACATGGGCCCACCTGCATCCACACACACGGAGGTTACCTCTCTTCCCCTGGCTGATTAATACTGAGGATACATTATCAGAGCTAATAGGACTCAAATGAAGAAAACTGGTCAAGTGAAACCTGTAAATTGATTTGTGTTCTTCCTCTGTCTCTTTTAATACCTCATGCTGGGGATTTTCATCCTTGTCCAGCCAGACTACAAGGGAAAGGATTAACATAAATAGCTCTTATGGCAGCGATAAGGTGCAGCCAGCTGCTTCCATGGTCCATTTATTAACATGACAAGAATTCAGATCTCCAACAGAGGCATCTTTTCTTTTCTCCAGAAACACTGGTTTGCTTCAGAAAATTGACTGAAAACACATCCCTCTTGCTCCCTGGTTTTCTCTTTTTTATTTTGTTCTTTTCCTCCCATTTCTTTCTTAGTTTTTTCAGACTGTTATAACAAAACATCATAGACTGGGCAACTTGTAAAGAACAGAAATTTCCTTCTCACAGTTCTTAGGCAGGTAAGTGCAAGGTTCACAGACTGCTTCCGGTTTCACAGATAGCTTCCTTGTTCACAGGCAGCTTCCTGGTTCAGAGACAGCTTTTTCTTTCTGTGTCCTTACGCATGACCAAATCTCATACCAAAGGCATTGCCTCCTCATGCCATCACACTGCAAATGGGTTTCAACAGAGGAAATTTGAAAGGACACAAATATTCATACACAGATTGCTATGATTTGCGTGCAGTTTGATGCACTGAAGCTTCATGCATTCAAATTCAGTCCCTACTGTGGAAAGTAAGAGGGTGGAAACTTAGTCCCTTTGGAAAGTGATAAGAATAAGATAAGGTCAGTAGGGTGGAGCCCTATGATTGAATTCTGGTTGCTTTCAAAGGACAGGGAGAGAGATCAGACACACACACACATGCTCCCTGGATCTTGCCATGAGTTTCACTGCACCATCTTGCAACATTGCCATCCAGAAGTTCATCACCAACTGTGGTGATGTCAGATCTCCACAACAGGAGCCAAAATCTGTAATGTATAAAGTTGCTCCCCTGCCCATCAGGTATAACCATTTTGCCTGCCTCCCAACCACTTGTCAATCTGTGAACATCCTAGCTAGCTATTGGTTCATCAGTCAGCTTGCAAGTATCCTTCTCCGATATTGGTCCCCTGTTAGCCCAGCGGAATTCAACTGTTTTACTGTAGCTTCCCCGCCATCTTTTTTCACTTCCTTCTGTCTGTCCTACTCACTTTTCTCTATCCTCCTGGCTTTCCACTCTCTCTAGCATGCGCCCTTTCTTTTCCTTTCTATTTTCCTCTCATTTTCTCTCTTACCCTGCAGGGAGACACTCTGTTTGCTTAATAAATTCCCTTATGTGATTTTCCATGTCTGGCATGGTTTTGTGGGATTTTCTTACAAAATCAACTTCCTTATGAAGTAGACTGCCTCAGCTATTTCATTATAGGAAAGAAAAACTGGCAGTTTTTGGTGGAAATGAAATATAAAAGGTTGAGAGCAACTCCTGGTACAGAGCATGTGTTTTGTTCATCTTAATTATTATACTAGAGAAAGGGCCCAAAAACACAGAAGGCGAACTTTGTATCAGTGCCCTCTACAGCTGTTCATTTGTTTTGTTTGTGTTTTCTGTCAGACGTCCTTGTGGCTCAGTTTTGGCTGTAGGGTCTGTTTTGGTTTGAGATGCCCTAGATACATGGTCACTGAGTGGCCCCAGTCTTTGCCTTCTCTTCAGATTGGTGGCATTTAGGGCAGGTTCTTGGAAGAGCCCAGGCTTGTGTGTTATAAGATGTGATCCATTTGGAGAAGAAGAGCTTCCACTCCCCAAGAGGCAACAAAAAGTGTGACTTTACAAAACCTACTGTATTTTTCTCTGTTCCTAGGTTTCTAAGATACATGTAATTTCTCAGAGGTTGAGTTCTTGGGCATTTGAATCTGGACCTGCCTTAGCCATGCTTTGTGGAGGTCCTAAGAGTGCACAAGGTTTATGACAATGTTCCAAGCTTTGCTCCATCCTCCATGGGTCTCCAGATTTTGGACCATAAGGAGGATTCCTTTTTTTCACCTCTAGGTAGGCTTTTCCTGGGCCTGCACTCACTTACCTTCAATGGAGGGGGCAGCCAGTCCTGGGGAAATCTTAAAAGGAGATCATATTGTATGCCAATATGTGCAGTGGTACATGCCTATAACCCCAGTGATTCAGAAGGCGGAGGCAGGAGCATGGCAAGTTCAAGCCTAGCATGGGAATTCAACAAGACCCTGTTTTGAAAAATAGAAAGGACTGGGGATGTAGCTTAGTTGTAGAGAACCCCTGGCTTCAAACCCCAGAACCATAGGAAAAGTGAAAGAGAGAGAGAGAGAGAGAGAGAGAAAGAAAGAGAGAAAGAGAGAGAGAGGATCTCATCTCTGAAGGAAGAATTTTGTCCCTCTTCCCAGAACAGAGCTGGTATGGGCAATCCATCAATCCACTCAAGGACTACTTCAGGACTTCTGGTGAAGAAGGTAAGGGTAGGGGGCAATCTTTGTCCTAAATAACTTTTTAAAAATGTTTTAAATGAAAACAAGATTCTTCTTTCTTTCTCTCCCTTTTCCTTTCTCCCCTCTGCTCCTTAGGCCATAAATTCTATTTAATTAGGACTCTTCTCTTATGAACTCATTTAAACTCAATTACATTGTAAAGACACTATTTTCAAATATAGTCTCATTGGCATTAAGACCTCAATATATGAATTTTGGGAATACACAATTGAGTCCATAGTAGACTATGTTAAATTTTATTTTATCTCACCAATCAACTCAATTTGTCAAAATAAATAGTTGTTTACAGATCTAACCCTGAAATTATTTTTTAAATATGTTCTTAATAGTTATAGGGGATGGCAGAATGAATTTTGACACATTGTACACAAATGCAGCATAACTTCTCATTCTTCTGTCTCTACATGGTGTTGAGTTACATCAGCAGTGTAATCATATATGTATACAGGGTAATAATATATGTCTCATTCTACCATCCTTCCCATCCCTCATTCCCTCTGCACAATCCAAAGTTCCTTCATTCTTCCCCCTACTATGGATCAGTATCTACTTATCAGAGAAAACATTTGGCTTTTGGTTTTTTGGGATTGGCTTATTTCAGTTAGCATGATATTCTCTAGTTCTAGACATTTACCTGAAAATGCCATAATTTTATTCTTCTTTCAGGCTGAATAATATCCCAATGTGTATATCAGCCATATTTTCTTTATCCATTCATCTGTTGAAGGCCTTCTAGGTTGGCTCCATAATTCAGCTATTGTATATTGAGCTGCTATAAAAATTGATGTGGCTGTGTCACTGTAGTATGTTGATTTTAAATCCTTTATGTATAAACTGAGGAGTCCAACCCTGAAATTTTGAATCCAAAGTTTACTGGCAAATATATCTTCCACACACTAGCTTGTCATTAAAAATTAGAGATAGACTGGGGATATAGCTCAGTTGGTAGAGTGCTTGCCTCGCATGCACAAGGCCCTGGGTTCAATCCCCAGCACCACAAAAAAATAAAAAATAAAAAAATAAAAAAATAGGGAGATTTTTCTGGGGCAAAAAAAAGCTGTCTTGATGTTTTATTCTAATTACATAATAGAAGCTGTAACAACATTAGGCAATGATTCATACTGATAAGCTGCTATTTTAATAAATTTTCCATTGATCAGATATTTTGAGAGAAATCAAGACACTGGTCAAGAATATGAAACTGAAATGCTTGAATTTAAAACCCAAATTCACCACTAACTAGTGAACAAACATCTCACCTTTCCATTTTACTTTCCAGTTATTAGAGTAAGGTAGCACATCTAGATCGGAGAAGTATTGTTGAGGATTAAAAGGCTAATAAACACAAAGCATTTAGAGAAGTGCCTGGTATATAATAAATTCTCAATTAATGTTAGCTGGTAGTGAAATTTTATCAGGACAGACAATGTTAAATATAACCACAGAATTAAGTAAAGAATAATTCATATGTCATCTATCATTAACATCAAATTTATTAGCAGTTACTTTGTTCACAGGATATTTTAGGCAGACCAATGTCCCCAAACAAGTTTCTACCCAATTCTCAGAACCTTTGAATATGTTACTTTTTGTGTCAAAAAAGACTTTGAGATGGGATTATTCTGAATTATCTGAGTGGGTCCAATATATTTACCTGAGTTTTTAAATGTGGAGAATCTGTTCTGAATATAATGAGAAAAAGGTGGAGTGATTGCAGATGGGTCAGCTTTACCAAGGTGTTAACACCCAACTAGCCATTGCTGATTTTGAAGATAGAGGAATAAAACTGAGCCAAGGAGTGTGAGCAGACTGCAGAAACTGGAAAAGACAAATGAACTCTATTCTGAAGACTAAAGTAATTTGTTCAGCCTTGCTAACACATTGACATTAGCCCAATAAGGCCTGTAGCAGTCTTCTGCCTACAGTAAGACAATAAGTCATATTGTCTTGAGCCAATTAGTATTTTACACAGTGTTAAAAAATGAATATGCACTCTAATTCCTCTAATTCATTTAAATATGGGTTTTAGTAATAGATAACAGGGAATGAAGAGTATAAGCAAACCACAACTTACTCTCAAAAACAGGCAAATGAAAATTATCTGAAACTAGAACTGGATGAAATGATGAGAACCAATTATGAGAGTTCATCCAACTGTGAAATATGTGGCAGAACTCTATGCTTAGATCTGAAAAGTTAAAAAAATAGCAAGTTTGTTGTCTCATGTGCTGCATAGTGCAAAGAAAAGCTGACCTTCCTATCGTTGTGTGCATAAGAGTCCCTCTGCCTCTCTGCCTCTTCACCACAGGGGTCTCCAGTTGCAGCCCTAAAGATTGTTTAATGCTGCCCAAATTATAACTGAGAGGGAACCAGGAATGTTAGCAGTAATTAGGCAAGCAAAGGAGGCAATCCAAGTTGGACACTGGAGGCATAAACTTCTGAGAACTTCAGACTCAGGCCTAGGCTTCCTGGAAATGACTGTTAAAAGGTAATCAACAGCAACCACTCCTTCAGCATTGCAGAAGGAACAAATATTGCTGGGGAACTCACTGCTCTTCCTGCCACTAAAGGTGGCAGGAAGGGATTTCTCTTGGGAAGTCACAAGGTGGTCATAGCTGCTGTGTGGAAAAGCAGACACAATGACATGCTGAGGACACTCCTGCACCAGCTCCATTGACAAGGCCACAAGGGTTGGCTGCCATGCTGCCACAGAAATGTGCCTCATCAGTGTAGTCACCCAATGATACTCAAGAAGTCCAGTAGAGAATTTCTATCATCTTGAATCTGCTAGTCTTTGCATTGGTCACCACTCATGGGGGCTCTTCTGAGTTTTTCACATATAGAAATAGTTAATTATATATCAAATCATCAGTTGCTTTGTGACCATGAGCTAGATATTATCTTTAGTGATGAGTCTGAAAATAAATATCTGAATCATTCATTTGAAAAGAGTGAAGATGGTAATTTGCATGTTATGTGTGTTTTATCACAATAACAATGTAATAATGAACAGGAAAACACCCTTGCCCTAAAGCATTCACAGTCTGATGAGGGGTTTGTGTCAAGATGGTGGCAGATCCCATAATGGAAATAGGATACAAGAAGGAAGGCCTTGTTTCCAGGGAGACTTGGGGGTCATGAGACCTCTTAAACCTCAGATGGCTTCTGTGTTCTGGACTCCACAGTTATGAGTCAGCCTGGGAGTTGTTCAAAGTTTCTTCCTGTTGTTAAGGGCCAGCATTCAACAGACAGCCTGCTGGTAATTGCATTTCAAAGAGCAGCCTCTGCACAGAGGAACACCCTCCATCAAAATAACATTTCCTCTGTCCTTGCTTTAAGTGATGTAATTGAGGCTGAGATGATGATATTGTATCTGGACTACAGGACATAAATTTGCTGTGTGTTCCTGCTGGATCAATTGTAAAATTGATATTTTGGCATGCCACTTATTCTCCTGTAGGCAGTAACATAGATGTAAGCCTCAGAAAGTGCTCAGAGACTTTAGGCTTTGAAATGCACTTCAGGGACAGCAATGCTGCTTGTGCTATTGACAGTGTCAGTGGTTGGGATGTGGGAAGGCTCAGAGACTCATGGGAGTGTCCAAGGTGCTTTGTGTTTCTGAGAGTTGCCCCAGTACCAGTAGCAGTCCAACCTCAGGGTTGCAGATGCTGTGTACACCACATGTGTGAAGTGGCTGCTTACACAGTTACCCCAACCAGGTATGGTCCTACAGAGTGGCTGGAATGAAGATGGGTGAAGGCATGGGTCCATTAGCCTCAATTCTCTTCAACTGCAAGCCAGGTGCTGCAATGTTGGTCAGTTCTGGGATCTGTCACATGGGATTTGCCATTCTGGTCCTGCTGCTAGTCAGCTGTGTCACTGTGATCCCCATCCTTCATCACTGTGGGCCTCAGCTTCCTCTCTATGCAAAATGAGTTTTGCATATCCATGATTCCACCATGCCACAACTGTGAGGATGGAGAAGACAAAAGATGACTGAGAAATGGAACATAAAATTACCTTTCTGTAGCAAGTCAACTCTTTCCAACTGAAGTGTTTTCTCACATCTCAAAAAACACTGATTTTTGTTTTTTGTTGTTGTTGGTTTTGTTTGTGTTTTCATATTCCTCCTATTCTTGAACTCACAGGCTCAATTGAGACACCCACCTAAACCTCCTGAGCAGCTGGGATGATGCAAGAATTGCACTCTTTTCATTAAAGAAGATAATGTCAGGTAAAAAGAGGTAAGTCAATAATCTAGTATACATTTTGGATAATTATTCCCTGTAAAAATGGTATTACTTCTCTTGCTCTCTATGTGAGTGTGCTTAGCCCATTGTAGCCCATTTGAAAGCACAGAATTCTTTCAAAAATTAAAAAAAAACTAACCTTGTAATTTGAAGTCATGAGAAAGTTCTTGGTGGTTTATTAGAGGTTTTATCATACACATGGGATCCCCAGTCAACTCCAGTACTCTGTTCCTATTCATGTGGAACAAATATCCCCTGATCCACAAGCATCTTGATGTTTTCAAAACTACAGTTAAAGTTTTAGACTTGAGACTCTGATATGGACCATTGAACTTAACTTCCTTTTCTTTCCCCAATCCCAAGAAAATGACCCAAACAAGAGAAGCATATTTATGTGAGGTAAGAAGTTTACAGGAACTATGGATTCACCAGAAAATTTGAGAACTTACTGAAAGATACAGAAAAACCAACAGACTGGTTTTGATGCATGAACCCTGGCCCAGGGCAGTAGGGAGCCAGTGCTGTAGGTCTGAGCAGAGGTGCCCTGGCCGGTGTAAGCTGGGGCTTGCTCAGGGCCTGCAACTGCATGTGGGGTGAGGAATACTGTACCCAGGAAAGTCTGGCCACTCCAGGTCCTGGAGCCCTGCAGCCCTTCCTCCTGACCATCTTCAGGCACCACTTAGTCTCTGCTGCCTTCTTTCACAGGTTGTGGTGCTGCTTGTACTGAGTCTGCTGCTTTCTCCACCCTGTGGGCTGAGTACTTATCCCACTGGTACAACTGTACCTGTGGTTTCCCCTTGCACTTAGGGGCTTCCAACTACAGGAGTGCATTGCTGTAGATCATCGCAAACTCCACCTTGCACATCCAGGTGTTCCACTCTGTGGTCTCAAGATTGTGGACCTGCCCTTCATCCTGCTGCCTGTGCAGAATTTCCAGTGGGCCTTGCTGAGCCTGCTGGCACTCCAGCAACTGCAGTCAATTCTTGAGAATCACTGGCATAACGATCCCCTTCATATTCTGCTGCTTCTCTTTTCTGCAATGGGCCTTGCTGGTTGGTGCCTCCTCACACACCTCTAACTTAATAAAGATGAGGGCCAGTTCCCATGACTCCTTGCAGTTCACCTCCAGAGAAGCTTTGCTGCCTCCTTTTTCTGTGTTGCCTTCTCTGCCCTCATAAGGACCTTTTTGTCCCACTCCTGTTTTCTCCATTGCCTTTTATGCAGAAGAACAGTGAACAGATTCTTTGGTCTACCATGGTCCCTGGCTTGCTGGGTCTTTTCCTGTAGTATTGTTGCAGGACATCCAGGGCAAAGAGAGTTGACCTCTGCCATTCCTCCATCAGCCTCTTTATCTTTGTTTACTGCTGACTTCATTTCCCCAGAAGTCATTGGAGACTTCTCCCCAAGGAACTTGTCCTTGCTGCCTGTCTTCTGTTTCTGTTCCTGGAATTTGTTTTGTATTTTCTTCCTTTGCATATTTTAGGGCCAATAAAGTTCTGGGCCCTGAATATTACCATTCTGTGTGTGCCAGAGCAACTTGGGGCTGGGCAGGTTGCAGGTCTTCCTGTCCAGATCCCATGTAGTCATTTGGGTTGCCTCCCATCAGGCACCTGCAGTGGTACAACTCATGTATCTTTTGAAAAAATGTCTACTTAGGACTTTGGCCCATTGTTTAGTGTGGGTTTTTTTTTGGTTTTGATTTTGATTTTTGTTGGTTGGTTGCCATGGAGTTGTTGAATTTCTTATAGATTCTGGGCATTTACCCCTTGTTAAAATGAATTGCTTGCCATTATTTTTCCTCTTTCTGGAGGTTGTCTCTTCACTCTGTCCATTACTTTTTGGGAGTTCAGAAGCTTTTTAATTTGCTTTGATCACATTTTTTAGTTTTGTTTGAGATGGTATCAAAAAATCATAGATTGGTTTTCCAATGTGAGCTCTCTCATATTAGATTGCCTGCTTCAATCTGGGGGCACCAGACAACCTCTGGAGAGATCTTTCTTCGGGAACAATATCTCCATCAGGACTGTTGACTTCCTGGATGAAAGATGAGAGCTCCATTTTGGTTATTTGTAGGATGGGATGCTAGCTGGCTACAGGTGTGCTCAATTCAGGCACTTTCCTCTGTGTGCATTCAGGACACCATATCCTCAATGAAGCAAAGCTGACACTGGTGGGGTGGCACACACCAAGTTCTTGCATTCTGCTACTGTCTATGAGCCAAGGCCCAGAGTACATTTCCCCTTGGTCCATATGGTGGTCCCTGTCCAGGATACATATCTAGGCTTTACCCCTGCCCCTCTGAACTGGGCAGTCACCTGTGTTCTGAAGCACTGAGGGCTGAACCCTCCCAGCAGGTAGCTCTTCCCTTTCAGCTCATTTCAAATAATGACTCTTCTGAGGTGTTCACAGGGCAATTGGGTGCAAGCCCTTGCACAGAGGAGAAGCTGTGAATTTTTCCAATGTGGGATCTTGTTCCTCCAAGGAAGTTACAGTGGTTGAGTGGGGGGCCTCTCAGGTACTCTTCCTAAGTTGTGGGAGTTGTGTGGGTAGAACCAGCATGGCACAGAATCACAGAAGAGGAGCTAATCTGGTCTCATGACTTTCCTGCCCACCCCTACCAAGTAGGGGAGGGAAGGAGTGGACAGATTCCTCTTAGAGGGAAGGAGCATGGCCAATTTTACATAAAGGGGAGGAACATGGTGAATACCCCATAGAGGGGAGGAGCACATGGAGCCCTTTATCTGCCTGTTGCAGGGCCTGAGGTTCCACTGTCTGTATCCACTTCTGGTTGAGAGAGGGGTCCTTGCTTTACTGGACAGATGTGTGTGAGGAAGCTGCTGGCTCAGCTAGCCATGGTGGTGGCCTGATGTTTGGCAGATCCTGATCTCACTGTACACTAACACTGGTCTAGCTCCTCCTAAATGGGGAGGAGACCCATGTCCTCAATGAGGAATAGGACTAGACTAGGTAACTGCAGGGTCTGCACGAACTGGGTCTCTTACCTTCTGGGAAGTGTAACTGTGACTCAGGTTCTGTGTTTAGAACTATGCTGGTAACTTGTGAAATGCAACACCAAGGGGAGAGGATTTTCACTCATGTGCACAGTGAATAAAAGCACAACCTGACTGGTGCCAGGATGGGAAGACCTGGATGGAAGAGCTGAATGGCAGTGAGGACAGAATAAAGTGGAAGCAGAGAGGGGAGGGAGGGGAAAGGATCTCAGGTAAAGCCATGCCCAATGAACACTGCACATGCTACCCTGTCAGGCAGAGACTTTTAGGTCCTAAGAAGTCTGAGCTTCCTAGAACACCTGCTGCAATCACCACCTTCTTTCCTTCTCTGTGAGAACCTGGAGAGGTGGAAGGTGGAATGGTGATCTCCACTGGGCTGGATTTGGACATAGACCAGTGACTGGATGAGATGGCAGTTCCCTGTGGCTGCAGCTCCTGCACCTCACTCCTCCCATGAATATCACCCATCTCTGTAGCTGGAGAGGAATTCTGAGTGACCCTGAAAAGCCCTGACCATCATCCTGACCATCCTCTCTTGCACAGTTGAACAGCGGGAAGCAGGGTTAGAGTGGGCACCAGTGTGCCATGAGGGGCTTTCTTCTCCTGCTATGGGTGGAGCTTGCATTTTGGCCCCAAGTTCCCCATCCATGGAAATGTCAGAGAACTCCTTTCTACTGTGACTGAGAAACATGAGCCAGCAGACCCTGGTACATTTCCATTTAACAGATCAGAGAAATGACTCCTTAGCAGAGGACTTATTCTTGCTCCCAGACAAGAAGATCACCTGACTTCTATGAGTGTGACATCAGCCAAGAGTGGCACACTGGCCTTCCTGGGATCATTTGGGAGAGGACTCTGAGGTGACACCATGTTGAGAATGTGTGAGCCATATGTGGCACCATCACAACTCAGCCTTGCCCAGGATGGGTTCCACTTTCAGCCTCTTCAGGCAAGATGGGCAACCCCCTGTGGGTGGCATTTCTAAGGGTCTGCAATTTCCTGTATGCTCCTAGTCAATGCCTCATATCACCACAAAAAAAAAACCCACTTGAGACTGTTCAAGACCTGAGACCAGTTTCCTTCCCCTCCTGACATGCTTGGAATGGATGGACTCTCATGGCATGTTCAGTCCAGGGGCATCACTGGGGGATAAAGGCCATCAGTATCTGGACACATCTGCAGAATGTTGGTCAGGATCTCAATGTGAAAAGACAAAATTGTCTTATAGGTTGAGAGAAGAACTTCAGAGCACACCTGACTTCGGATGACCTTGCAAGTAGGAGAGGTAGACCAAGTCTTGCCTGGCACCTGGAATGCTGGGTTAAACAGAGGTAAGATGAGCTGAGAAGCACTGGACCCTGTTCTCAGGCCTAGCCCAAGTCCCTGGCCACAGCTCTGCTGGACTTCCTCTGGTCCCACTGCCACACACATGGCTCACTGTACTTGCCACTCCTTCCCTCTGCTCCACCCTGCACCTCGTTCAGCTTTGACCAGCCCCTGTGGCAGTGTTCCTGCATCTGCTGTGTGCCCTCACTTTGTCTCACAGCCTACCAGGAGACTTCCATTGCACTGATTCCCAGCACACTACTGTTCCATGGCCCACTAGGGGAATTCTGCTGCACTCATTATTAGCCCACTGCTGGCCCCAGCACCCAGCCCTGTACCACCTCCATCCACATGCTCTTCTGTGCCTTTTACCACTCCCCAGTCCACAATGCATCATGCTCAGCTTCCACCAGCTCCTCTGCATGTGTCCCTACATCTTCTCTGTGGCCTCACCCTGCCTCACAGCAAATTAGGAAACCTCTGCTGCACTGACTGCCCAGCCTGCTGCTGACTGTGGTTCCAGCACATCACCTCTATCCACATGCTCCCTCCCACACCCCACATGACTGGCATTATTGTACTATAGGTTGGGTGGAGTCCCAAAGGCCTGGGGAAGAGAACATCACCCCAGGGCCAGAGGACAGCCAATTCCAAAGTTCTGGGTCAACCTATGACTGGCAATCTTGTTCTGTGCTGTGCACCATGGCTGTTCCTGCCTGCTGTCTCTCCTCCTCCTTCCTTGTGACACTGGCTGCAATTGCCCAGCCATAACCTCAGATTTTGGTGTCAGTTACTCTTCCACATATGTGATCCTGTCCTTTGCCCTCTGTCTTCCTTCTTAACTCTTCCACTTATTGGCAGCCCTTGTCCCCACCGAAAACTGGGATGAAAAGTTCACTCTGACCTGGTCTGCTGATATGTTCTTCCCAGTCAGAGGGTCAACTTATCCTCTTCTGGGCCTGGGGGCTGAGGGAAGAGGACTGAGTCTGAGAGCAACTTGGGCATAAATCCTGGCCCAGAGCCCAAAGTCATATTGACAGTATCTAGGGTCCTGGGCACCACAGGACAAAAACAATAAGGGGAAACTAATTAACTCTGTCAGAAGGGCAAGAACTTTATTCTACATATAGAAGAGCACACAGCAACCAAAACTGAAAACAAGCACACCAAGAAGGGAGTCTGCTGGTCTCTTTATCCCTGACACAAGTGGAGTTTAGTCATGGGCCACTGATCAGGATGATTGTACAGTCTTTGGTGTGATGAAAACTGAGGAAGGGAAGGTTGAGGAAGTGCAGATTTAGAAAGGCACCCATTGTAGGGAAAGGGCAGTCAGGAAGAGAATAGTTAACATGGAGATTCTCTGGTTTGACAGAAAATACTGATAGGCTTGTTTTTTTTTCAATATTCAGGTCTGGAGGATGGGCCAAGGGTGAACTTTGACAAACATCTCTCACTAGGCTGGTAGAGGTGTTGCTTTGCTGATAGAAATCACACCCATCTTCAGGGGCCAAGGAAGCACTGGGTCACAGGAGTCCTGGGGGCCAAGGAAGCCCTCACCTGGGTCAGCCCTCACCTTCCTAGGCAAGGGTTCTAGTCCCTGAAGTTGAGGCTCAGTGGGCAGGAGGTGTGGAAGGGCAGGAAGCATGGCTATTGTACTGTCGTGGCTTGCTGCCCTTGGCAGGGCCTGGGTACTGATGCATGTCTGCCATCTCTCTCATGGTGAACTGCAGGGCCTGGGCCTTCTCTTAGTCCACCTCAATGTAGTTGTCCTCCTCAGAGGCATCAGATGACCTAGAGGGCTGAGGGGAGCATGACTGAGTCAGTAGTCAGGCAGAGAAGGGATGGATGTGTAGGGTGCTCTGGCTGAAGGGGACAAGAGGTGGCCCTGCCTGCCTCAGGAGCTCTCTTCTTCTAAGCATGAGCTTCATGCCTGACCTCTAAGCATACTGTCCTGGTTTGGATGTGACAGACCCTGAAAGCCTCCTGAGGTCCCAGCTGTGGAACAGAGGCCCTTCACTGGCTGTTGGGGTGAGCCCAGGGTCCCATCTCTCCCCAACTACCCTGGGAAAGGATGCATGGAGTGCTGGGCTCTGCCTATATTCCCTGGCAATGGTGATGAGACCAGGCCTCAGTCTTTGCCCTTCTTGATCCATGGGAATGAGGCTAAGGATGCAGGGCTCTGTGTGTGCTCCCTGCTTCTGGAGATGAGCTCAGACCCATCTCTCCACCACTCATCCTCCAGGAGGAGGCATGGGGTATGGGCCACAGGGTTTTATGTATGCTCCTTTGAGAGGCCTCAACCCTGCAAGACAGAGCTCCATCCTCTGCCTAGACTGGTTGGTCTCTTCTCTACACCACTGTGCCTGAATCCTTGCCCCACAGTGAGTGCCCCTCAAAGCAGAATTCAGAACAGGAGGCAGGATACTTGGGCTTCATCTGTCACTGACTCCACAACCCTGAGCGAGTCTGGCTTCTGCATTCATGTGTGTGACTGTGTGGAGGGAGGGACCCTGTGCCCTGAGGGGGACCCCAGCTAAATCAGGTTGAAGTTGCCACTGCTAGGTATGGAAGGAAAGAGGCCAAAGGCTGCCTTCCCTGAAACACTGATCCCCACAGGCAGCTGAGTGGTGAGCACATGGGGAGCTTGGCTGGAAGTCCAGGGTCAAGTACTCCTCACTGGTAGAGCTCTTCCTGGGGCTAGTGGGCTGCTGGTGAAACAGATAAAAGAAGCCCACACCTGGGATCTGCTATTAAAAGGAGAAAGAGCAGTCAGTGAGCACAGGGAAACAACCCTGGTAGAAGAGCTGCCCATCCTGCAGTCCCTCAGTGTTGTGCCAGTGCAACAGGCACTGCTGCTGCTCCTATAGGTTTGGGCAGGAATAGACTAGTTCACAGAGGTGCAGTGATCTGCCCACAGTGACAGAGCTGTGCAGCTGAAGTCCTGGGTCTTCTTCTTGCCTGCTCTTTGAGAGACAGAAGACAGCACAATGCCCCTAGATGCTGTCTGTAGGGTTTCTGTGGCTTCTCTAATCAGGACCTGATGCTCCCACCCATGACTTGAATTGGATGGTCACACTGGAACAGCCTGGACCCCACTATGATGCCCTGCACTGTGTCTAGAATTCTTCTGGAGTCCTCTGTGATGATACAGGTGGAGCCTGAGCTCTTTGACAGGTACTGGGCAGCTGTGCCCTGTGAGCAAGGACCTCAGGGAGGACCCATATGCTCTGCCTGTGCTCATTTCAGACTGTGGCCTGCACCCTGCACCTCCCTGTGTCCAGCATCACTCTCCAAATACAGGGATTCTTCCACCTGCATCAGAGTCAGGAGTTTTTGAGACTTCACTGGGAACCACACTTTCCCACAGCTAATGTTGGTACTCTGTACTCAGGAAAGATTTGCACCAGATTCTGCCCCAAAGGAGGTAGGGAGCCTGGACTGAGGCAAGTGAGCAAGAGCCACAGGGAGCTGGGAGTGGGCCCTAGAGAGTTCAGGGCAAGGACGTGCATTTTCTCACTGTCTCCCAGGTGCAGCCTGGTGGTGCTCTGTGTGAGGGTGAGGTGTACATTCTGGGTGGAGCTGAAGATTGAGCCACAGCCACTGTGGAAGGACAAGGAGAAGTCTCAACTACCTGTGGTCACGTCCAGCTGGCCTGAGATTTACTCCATCTGCAGAATAATATATGAACAGGATGCAACTATCTATCTTCAAAGATCAAAGTACCCAGCCTCAGGAGGCATATCAGGCAACAGCAGCAGCATTTTATTTCCAGCCTTCCTGATCCTCAGACCAGTAAGAGCCCACTCATCTCACTTCCTCCCCACCAATCCTGCTTACATGGCCCTGTACATGGCCCTGGGTGACCAGGAGAAGAGCTGGTCAAGGATCTGCCACACAAGACCAGTACAAGTACTGGTTTTGCTGTAAAAGGAAAAGGAACTCAGTGACCAGACACAGCAACAGCACACACGTTCAGTCCCATGGCATGTTCATAGAGGGCTTCATGGCCACTCCAGCTTCACATGGAGAAACAAAGGCACAGCCTCACATTGTTTTTCAGGTTTTTAAAAGTATATTTTTTCCTATTTATCTATGCTATTCACATGTCCAGGATCCAGAAAGGGACACATGGTCTAACCACAGGGTTTTCTACCCATGTTCATGATTTTGTAAAATAAATCAAGAGACTTCATTTGAAGTGGAGATGGTCACTGGTACCACTTCTGGGCATGCAGGTTAGCACAGGATGGAGGGAGGGGACTCTGCAGGCCCTGTGGCTTGAGTTCCACAAATTGGGGCTGAGGGCTGTTGGCTAGACACAGGGATCTTTCTGCTTGTGCTGTTGGTCCCGTTCCTCCTATTGGAACCCTGTTGCTGGCCCTGCTCCTGCAGAACCAGGCAATGCAGGCCTGGGCCTTGGAGTCATTCTTCCTGGCCTATGTAAAGGTCAGATTTGACTGCAGTGAACACCTGCAGTGCCCCAATTTCTGTCCTGGGGGCTCTTCTTCCACAAACCTAGGGGCAGGTACTACCCCAATTTCACAGATAAGAAACAGGACTGAGTTTCAATGATTTATCCAATGTCTTAACCCCAAGTCCAGGATCCATCTGATACATAAGCAAAGTCAGCAGACCTGGATGTTGTCCAGGGGTGGGATAGGGATAGAGTGTACTTACCTTTCTGGCCTGGCTTGATGCTGCAGTATACTGGCTTGATGATGCAGTATAAGGTGACTGGATCTCGCTTCTTCTGACAGGGACTTTGTGTGAAGGAAGGGCTTCACATGGGCAGCTAAGAGGGCAAAAGTGGTCACTCCCTGGGCTTCTGGGGTTATGGACATGCTGGGCATTCAAACATGCTCCCCCCCATGGCCAGTAGGGTGGAAGGACCTGTGCATCGGGGCAAGTAGTCATCTTCAGAATGAGCCTCATTCAAATGGTGCACAACTATTCTCACTGGCTAGGGACAGGACAGTGAAGGAAACAGCCATCACTGACCAGAAGAAAGAAGGAGGTGAAAATCTGTATTCATGTCAAGATAGCCACCACTAGGTTGGCCACATTATGACTGTGGTGACTGTTGAGTTCAGGCAGGAAGGCAAAGTGGGAATGGGCAGTAGGGAGGTGGATGGACCTCTTCCAGCTTTCCTGGGACACACCAAGCATCAGTCTAGTGTAAAATGTTCCTGGTGGATGGGTCCACCCAGGTCAGAGACCTGATGGGCAGGGACAACCCTGCCTACAGACTGCATGGGCTGAATGTGCCTCCAGTCTCACCAAACAGGTGAGCCTCTCAGAGCTGATCAGGGGAAGTGACACGTGGGCAGTCCTGGCCCTGAAGGTGAGCCCGGGGCTATGGTATTGGCCCAGAAGATTTCAGGGTAGGCCACACCTGCAGTGGAGGTGAGCAGCTCAGTTGCCTTCTCAGCCCTGGCCCCACAGTGAGGCACAAATCTCAGTTGCTTCTAAGTTGCATGTCACAGTCCTCAATACACCAATCTGATTGCTGACATTTTGGGAGTCATCAGTCTTCCCACCACTTGGACTCTTGCACTGAAGTCATTGTCCTCTCCCACCTGACTCATTCCTCACTGTACCATTCCTCTTCTAGATGAGACACTGGGGGTGAATCTGCTGAATGGGAGACTGTGGGGAGTAGTGATGTGAATCAAGGTATAGGATTACCTTGTGGTTGTGGTGTGCTTTCACTTGGATTCCCCTGTGCAAATGTATAGGATTAACTTTCCCCAGTTGCTATGACATGTCCTCTCTGTGCAAATGTCCAGAGCTATCAGTTTTAACCTTGAGTCACAGATGCTGTCTCCTAAGAATAGAGCATTCTTTACATATTAAGATAACCATAATGTCTCACCCATGTTGTGACCTTCAAGCCTGGCTGCTTTCCATAAACATTCTTACAAAAAACCTCTTGATGATAAAGCCTATATGAGAAACATGTGGAGCCAGCTGTGGGTAAATATTCCTCCATCAGAGGACAGTACCTACCTGATCCCACCTTGCCCTTTAAGTGTTTATTTTTCTTAATCCTCTATCACCTCTTGTCTATTTCTGAATTAATGGTCATGCAGGTCATGAGAGAATACCCCACCCAGCATTCCCCTTTCTGCTCATTAGGTGAGTCAGGGAGCCTGTGCCCCAGTCCACCTCAGAACATTAATTTCTTCCAAAGTAGGGACCCTGCACTGACCTGGGGCCCTGAACTGAGGTAATCCCAGGCAGCATCCTATGAGGCAGTTGCCATCACTGGGGATGTGCTGATACCTTATAGGGTGTGGTCTTACACCTGTCCAAGCATTCTGCAGAGCCAGTCAAAATGTAGTCACCTGGAGAAAGCTGGCTCCAAGGCTCTTGGACTCAGCAGAGGGTCCTACACTCTCTGTGCCACTCTGAGAGTGCTTGAGGGTATCAGGGAAGGAAGTTGTGATGGAGAAAATAAATCACATGTGGCCCCACATGGTCCTGCATGGACATTCTCCATGCCCTTCCCAGTCACTCTTGGATTTACTGGTCCTCCAGATATCACAAGCCCTGATCTCCCAGCATAGGATTCACTTCTGACACATCCTGACCAAGCACAGAGATCTTGGAAGTTCCTCCTGGTTATGGGGTGCAAGCCCCAGGAGGCATCTGCAGAATTCCCTTGATTTGTATACTCACTCCCTCTTCTCCCATCTCACCCCACTGTCCTGCTCACCCAGAGTGACACAACACTGTTGGCAACTCCAGGATGAGGACTTTGCAGCCTCCAGAAGTCACATTGAAAACATGGGTGCTGGTTTATGTTTGTGGGGTTTAACTTCCCAGCTGGAGGTGAGCTATGGTAGTCAGAAGCATGATTCCAAACATCTCTGCCTCAGTTCCAGGCCAGAGGATGAGCCTAGAGCTCCAAACCAGATGCCAGATCCCTGGGGTTGAGTCATCTCTGAGTAAATCTTCTAACTCCAGGCATCATATGAAATGGAGAAAGCTCTGCCCTGAAAAACTTTCATAAGCTGCATTATGGGTGAGAGGAGGCTGTGCAGGTTCTGGGGTGGAGGGTCAATGTGAAGGAATGAGAATATTTCTTGCGTCAAGCATATGAGATACACACATTGCTGAAATTCACTCAGGGAAAATCAGTGACAGTGGAAAGACAGACTTCAAGTGAAATTTCATTCAACCACAAATATGCCAGTGTGCCTTAGAATATCACCTTACTTTCTCATTTTGTTTTAGTAGTCTGTTAGTACCTCTAGGTTTGGCTGCAATTTGGAGTGAGGTAGATTTCCTTTTAAGTCCTTAGTTTGATGTGTAAAATACTATGATTTGAGCCACAATGAATCCTGGAACACACTGTACTGTGGTTAACCAGGAGGGTCTGTTCCCCTCACTGAGTAGGGAGTTCTCCAAGAACCAGCTGGGGTAGCAGAGGAGGCCTGCATCCTAAATGTCAGTGACCACAGATGACTGAAAGTCTGCCTTGGGCCTGGGTGATGAGGGCCTGCAAAATGTGAGAACACTGTGCTACCTCCCTCTCCCCAGCCTTAGCTGCACATGACACTCACCTTCATGAGGTTGGCTGCTGTACAATTCAGGGAAGTCTCTGTGCCAGGGCATGATGGTAGAAAAAGAGACTGACCTATTCTTTCTAACCACAAGGTCCTGGGAAGGGTAACTATGTGCAGGTGTTTCTACATGGCTTGGATTGTGGGGAAAGCATGGGATGGTCATGAGTTTGTTCCCTAGAGCTGTGGCTTCTAAGGTGCTCTAGCTTTTATCCATTATGAATGTCTTGGGAACTGAGAAGGCTGAGAGTGGTGTTGCTATAAGTGTCATGAAAATGTATGAATCCTCACTGTCTGTCTTGGGGCTTGGGGGGCTGTCTGTGGTGTGGCCCTGGCAGTCCAGGTGCTGTGGGAAGTTGCAGCTGTGACCTGTGATCCCTAGGCTGTTCCATTTTGGCTTGGATGGGATACAGAGATCTTGGGCTTGACCACAGATCCCATGAACACAACACCCACTGTCATGGACAACCTTCTGGGCCACCAGGTCACTCCTCATGTAGAATGAGGTCCTTGAATCTTCAAAGAAACCATCACTACTGAAAGAGAATGGAGGGCAATGCAGGACTGAGTCCAGTGAGGATGATGGGTTTGTCAAAGCCCCAAACAGCCCACTGTTTGGAAGGAGCATGCAGAGCATAACCACCTACATTTTTCAGCTGTGACTTACTCTTACCCTAGGATATTATTGCCAACCTGCTTTTAAAAACATACTGGAAGTTGTTCCTGAACTGGAGTCAAGTTCCTCTGCTATGTGGACACTCAATATTGTTTACCTCTGTCCTGCTCACCCAAGGGAGCTTTGATTATTTGTGTCAGGTTTCCTGCACACTGGGGTTCCCACAATATTTCCTGCTTGCTCACTGTGGTTCACTCTTTCCCACACATCAGAAAATGTGATTGCTCACTGTGGTTCAGTCTTCCTTGAACATCCATCACACTGCAGGCTTGCTCATCTGGGTGTCTAGGTTCCGCAAATGTCTCACACTTCCTGCTTTCTCAGCTGTGTCAGTTTTCCTGAACCAGAGTAGGATTACACAGGTCTCTCACACTTCCTACTTATTCAACTCTATCAGACTAGCTTGCATCCCACCAGTTGTCCACATGTCACTCAAACTGATGACCAGTCTTTGGTCACACACTACCAGCTTGCACAATGGCTCTCAAGTCTTCCCAGCTCCCAGCAAGTTTGCACAGGCCTCTCATAGTGCCTGTTTGCTCACTGTGGGACAGCCTTTGCTGTACCACAGCAGTTTTCCTCATCCCCCTCACACAACTTACTTGCCAATGTGGGTGACTCTTCCATGCACCCCAGCAGGATTCCCCATGCCCCTCACACTGCCTGCTTGCTAAGTGAAAGGCAGTATTCCCTGCACCTCACTAGTATTTGGCATGTCCATCACAGTGCCTACTTGCTCATTGTGGGTAACTCTTCTTGCACCCCAACAGGCACCCAACATGTCCTCCCACTGCCTACTTACTCAGTTGGGTCAGCCTTCCCTACAGCCCAGCAGGTTTCTCCTCATTCCTCACAGTCTGCTTACTGAGTTTGGTCATTCTTCCCTACACCTCCTCCAGGTGTCCACACACCCCTCATACTGCCTCCTTGCTCCCTCTGGGTAAGTCTCTCCTACACCCCAGCAGATGTACTCACTCCCCTCACCCTGCCTGCTTGTTCTATGGGGTCAGTCTTCCCTGCACACCAGCAGATGCCCACACTTCCCTCATACTGACATCTTTATTCACTGTGAGTCAGTCTTCCATAAGAGCCACCCAGGTCCCCCATACCCATCACACTGCCTGCTTGCTCATCTGGGTTATTCTGCCCTGCACCCCAGCTGATTTCAACAAGCCAATCACACTTACTACATGCTCAGTTTGATCAGTCTTTCAAACACCCCAACATTTTCCCAAGCCTGTAATAATCCTGTTAGCTCACTGAGGTCATTTTCCCTTACGCAGCAGAAATATGTACTTCTCCCAACTTATAGCTTCAAAGCAAAGGCATGGGAGCTCCTGCACTGATGTCATCATGGTTATATACTTGTCCCATCTTACAGCATGGTACCAAACTTCACCCAACTTAAAGCTCTAAAAAAAGGGCATAGGAGCCTCTGGTCCTGTGTGGTCATGGGACCATGCTTGACCCATCTTACAACTCTAAAGCAGGGACACAGGATCCCTTGACCAAGTGTGGTCACATGGCCATTCTCATCCCCACCTCACAATCTCTAATCCATGGCTCAAGCACTGGTCCAAATGGGGGCACAGGTGGAGGTGCTGCTGTGGAGGACCAGGTGGGCTGTGCCTCCTCCCACTCAGGAAACTTGTCCTGTCATCAGTGCAGGCTGACTGTGCTGTAGGAGGGTAGAGTGACTTTGTTCTTGGAGGTGCTGCAGACATGAGTGGTTAGCTCAGCTCTGGAGGAGCAGGGCTTCTGACTGGCTGCAGAAATGTTTCTCAGGGAGCCTGTTGACAAAAAGTAAGGAGAGGTGGGAAAGTGGCCTCATCCTGAAAGGTGTCATCAGAGGAAGGATGTATATTATGCATCAAGGTCAAACCCAGGGGTGGCTTCCCTCCTGACACAACCCTGCTCTCCTTCTGCCTTCCCTGCAAGCAAGGTAGGTCATCTATTCCTTGCCACCCTGGACTAGCCCCAGGAAGTGTGGCTCCCTGTGGTGCATTGTCAGCCCTTGGAGAGTAAGGACCCCCATCCTGATGTCAGGTTTCTGATTCAGCCTCGTGAGGCAGAACATGGAGTGTGCCCTTCTGCATATGTGGCCTGGATTCCTCCTTCCTGCCCCTTCAAGCCCTCCAGGTACAGCAAAGCTCCCATCAAAAAACAAACCCCAGAAACAAATCCCACACGTGATACTGAATCTTCTTATTTGTTCTGGGAACTGCTCCTTCTCTGTGAGCATCACATCTGGGTCCCTTCAGGGAAGAGCTTTCTGTGAGGAAGTTGTTTTCTGCAACCTGAAGTCAATATTCAAACTGTGTCCCTCCTAGTCTGGTCGTGATGCTGCAGGCTTTATCCTGGGTATATCTGTGTGGATTATGTAAAGAATTGGAAAGTGGCTGAAGGAATAAAGTTGAGGGGTTGCCAGAAGTGTTAAAAAGAGAGACAGCTGGGTGTGGAGGCACACGTTCTTGTCTCAGCACTGGAGAGGCTGAGGTGGGAGGAGGATTGGAGCCCAGAAGGTCAGGCCAGCCTCTATTATACCTGGAGAGCCAATCTAAAAAGCAGAAAGACAAAATCTGTGTAAAGGAGAAAGTCTCCCTATGCCACAAAACTCCTACCAGCTGAAACAAGACACAAGTCTTGTGATGGGTCTCTATGAATCACTTAAAAAAATGAAAAATAACAGGGTGTATCTGCTGGGAGCCCAGTAGGATGGATCTCTCAGAATTGATGTGAAGAGGTCTCCACCTATGAGCTCCACAGTAGGGTCTCATGGGATTGATGGATTCAGGGTCTCCCCCTCCACTGAACCATTTATCAGGATTAGTAACTTTAGCTCTCTGAAGTATCCATAATGCACACATGAAGCACTGGGAGAAAGGAAGAAAGCATTTGATCTATTTAACAGAGGGATCAGAGCCTTGCAAAGACTTGCTCACATCATCTGGGAGGTGATGTGGACTTTGTCAGGTTCACCACAGTACACTAATCCACAGGTGTCTGTGAGGGGGGAGCCAGGGACAGGGAAGGACCCAGTGGGAGGGGTGAGGGGGAGCTCTCAGTCCAAAGGGTCAGAGGCATCTGACACATGTCAGGGGAAAAGAGGCTATGTATCATAACATAAAAGCAGACCTGACTGAGACAGATTCCCACTGTCAATCAGCTATGTGACTTTGGGTCATTCCTGTCTACCTTTAAGAGGTGCTTGTTAGTGGGATTTATACTAGGTCTATGCTTTCAGGGAGATGGTCAAGTCACAGCTGCTGTCACATCCTTCTTTTGGTATGGATGGCAGGTGTGAATGCAGACATCTCCTTACCTACAAAAGGGGTGGATCCAGAGCAAATGTGGGAAATCTCTTGACAGGCACAGCAAGGGAAATGTTTTGTTTCAGGGGATGCAATTAAAAATGGAATGCCTACACAAACACAGTGCAGGTCAACAGAAAGATCTTCAGTTCTGCAAAGTTTCATTGTAAGGCAGGAAATAAATTCCATTTTCTTACTAGAAAAACAGAAAAACTTCACAGAGCAATTAACAACAAGTTCTTTCATGAATAGTGGTCAGATGCTGACTCCTTGCTCCCTCACAGTTCGAACTCAGCTAGGAACCCTCACTGATGTCTAAGCTCAGACTCTTGTGGATGGTTTTGTAGCCACTGTGCACTTTATAAGAAAGTTGCTAACTCAAAACTCTAGATTCTCCACTGAGAAGGAAGACAAAGCACCTGTACTCTTCAGAAAGATCTCACAGTACTGAACCTCTGACATGCAACTAATGACTTCCACCTAGTAACTGAACCTCCTATCAGCTAAGAGAATATACCCTCATGAACAGGAAGCCAAGGGTCCAATGGAACAAACAATTTAGAAGACAAAATATAGACCAACTACTCGATTGTTACACTAAAAATCTTCCTGATCATTTAATAAACTTCCCCTCACTCAGCTCTTGGTGCCAAAGCCAGTGTCCCTGGCCTGATGATGAACTCCCCATGACTGGTTTGGCACCTATCCACACACAAGTTTAGGAGCCCTATGCCCTGGAGTCAGCTGAACACATCTGCAGACTCATCAGATACAACATGGTGGAAAGACATGCATGGAGAATCAAGGAAGTTCCCACCGGAGATAGCACACAAGGCAAATTAAAAGTTGCTTTGAAAATCTGAGCTACTTTTCATGAAAAATGAGAGAAAATGGGCTCATTATTCTTCCCCCAGGAAGGCAAAAAACATCTCCACAGCAGCTCTTCACACCAGGCCCAGCTGGCCACATAATTTCCAGGGCCTGGTGTAACCTGAAAAACCAGTACCCACTGTTGAAAACTTACAGGGTCTCAGGACAGCAGCACCAAGTGCTGGTATGAGTGCAGTAGCCTTCTGGACCTATGCAACAACACAGGGCACAAACCCACATGGCTGGTTCCAAGTCCAGGGGACATGAACCTGGTTTGCCATCAGTAGTAACCTGAGGAAATTATTTTTTTAAAAAAACTTGATATGCTATTCACATTCCATCAATGTGCAAAATTTCAAAGTGCAAAATTCTGTTGTTAGTACCTTCCCACAGATTTACTGATGTCATCACTAAGTCCAGATTGGCTGACCACTCCAAAATGAAACCTGCCATCAAAACCCAATGATAAATTTCTGATTCCCCTTCACCTGTCTTCTCCCAGGGTGATGTAGAGGAATCCTGGATTCTACATCAACAATAATCACACAGGACTGAGGGCCAAGCCTTATTGCAGATGCTGGATAGAAGAGGACTGTGGAGAGCACTGACAGAGGATGGGAGAGCAGTGACTGAGACTAGGGGTCTCTGATGACCTCATGGCTATGGTATGCCTGGTGCCTGTGAATGTTTCTGTGCAAGGGTGCAGGATGCTTAGCTGCTGTGGCAATTCCCTGTATGAGGAGGCTCTGGGCAATAGTCCTATCAGCTCTGACCTTGATCTCAGCACATAGCTCCTGGGAATAAAGAAATTCTTATGCTAGATGACCACAATGTTTCATCAGTTTCACTTCTCTTATTCCTGCTCCATCTTACAGTAACTTTTAACAGTGTACTTTCCTGAGAGCTGCACAAAGCTCCTAACATTGCACTTTGCAACTGTAGATTGAAACTGCAGAAAAGCTATGTAGATGTCCTAGTTTCTCTAACTTTCCTGAATACAAAGAATAATGCTTGCATAGTCTTTCACCTGATAAGACATATATCAATAAAGATTGCTGGCATAACTCTTTAGATCTTCATCTGCACCAGAGAGCAGAGCTCCACCTGATTGCAGCTTTATCTTCAAAATCTGTGTTTGTGAGTCTTTATTTTTCTAATTCCCTTTGCCTCTCAAAAGAACTGCAAGATTGGCCACACTGGTCATGCAGAGGACCCATAGAAAGGCAGATAGTCACCATGTGTGAAAGCTGAAGGAGGAAGAAGTTGACACACTGTTAGATGGAAGTGGGGTCCATGGGCCTGAGGATATGTCATAAAACAGCTTTTGCTTCATCATGACCCATGTTTCTAGTTTTGCCATTTGAGCACAGTGAGGGCCAGAGGTCCCCATGATATCTGGTCTTGACTGGCATCTGCTCTACTTGCAAAAGGTACCTTAGGGGTATTGCAGCCTCTAGAGAAGACTGGTGAATGTGTACCTATGCTTTCAAATTTCTGCTGGAAGCCACAGACCTTGCAGATGCTCTGCACCCACTTATGCATGTCCTCCTTTGTCTCTGCTACCAGGTAAAAAGTGTGATCACTGGTCTTGAAGATGCACACAAAGCCACATGGCAGCCCCTTCTTGTGAAAGGCCACATTGCCATGCACCTGCTTACAGAGGCTCAGGAAGATGATCTGCAAAGGCTTCTTGGACTGGTGATGCTTGTAGTATTCCAGGACACCTGGGTCATCCCCTTCCTGGTTGTTCTTCAGGATGAACCAGCATTTCCTCCAGGCCTGAACTCTACCAGAAGGAATAAGAAGAGGTAAGAAATTCACTCATTATTTCAAAATTTTTTCTCCTTAATTTTATTTTGAGTTGAGGATTTCCTAAGTTGCACAGGTTTTCCTGGAGTTTGTGATCCACTTGCTTCAGCTTTCTGGATTCCTGGGCCACCATGCTAGATGCTCCAAAGTTTTTTCATGGTTCATTAAGATAATACTGGGAGTGTGGAACCTTCAGGCTGCTCATGGCACCAAACCTCTCCTATCATAGTTAAAAACAACAGAGGCTTGACTTGATGTAGTGGTCCTCTCCAGCTATGGCCCAGTTTTGTTACTTCTCTTCAGAGCAAACTCTCAAAGTTTTCTATGCTACCAGTCCTTTGAATGACATTGAAATTTTCATTGCAAGGATGAAGGCCAGAGGAAAGTGGTAAACATTTTTAATGTGCAAAATAATAAGAGCTCTCATAATTCCCCATCCAGTGATAATACCCTTCAGAATAAAGAGGTAAGGGAGATGTTCTACAGTGAAGGCAACCACGGACTTAACACCAGCAATTCTGCCCTGTGGAAGGGCCAGTGGATGTCTCTGTCTAGAAAGGAATGGTGAAAGGAGGGCCTAGGTCATATCAGCATGAAGAAAACACCCAGCAAACAGAAGAGTATGTTGATATAACAGGCTCTTCTCTCCTTTAGTCTCTTGACTCTTGTTTGATTATTGAATCAAAAGCCAAAGCACCACCTGATGTAGGAAAATACTTAGCACAGGGAAATGTGGAACAAGGAAATTCCTCTCAAAACCACATCAAGATCTGGACACATTGATGTGCACCTGTAATCTCAGTGGCTCTGGAGGCTGATGCAGGAGGATCAAGAATTTATAGCCAACTCAGCAAAAGTGAGGTGCTAAGCCACTCAGTGAGATTGTCTCTAAATAAAATACAAAATAGGACTGTGGATGTCACTCAGTGGTCCAGTACCCCTGAGTTCAATCCCTCATAGCTCCCAACCCCTCCAGCAAAACAAATCACAACTAGGCATTTTAGATACAAACACGTTTATCATCAACATTGTATTGGAAGGCAGAAGAAAGATAACAACTAAAACAACTTGAAAACAAAGAATAAGCTGGAGGAGTTAGTCCACCAGACTGTCAGACTCATGGCATGACCATACTCATGAAGACCACCTGTGATGACAGACAGAGAAAGAGACACAGGGACAAGAGACTGGAACAGAGCACTAGAAAGAAACCCAGAGAAATGTGTCAATTGACTTTGCACAAAACTAAGAGACTAATTCAGTGAAAGAAGGGTGACTTGTCAACAATGCTACAGGGAGAGCAGTCATTGACTACTGCCATAAAGGAAATGAGCTGTCTCAAACCTTACACAAAAATTAAAGTGGACTATGGAAATGAAAGAAAACACAACATTGTAAGATGCAGTGCATTGGTGAGCTTCTCATAACTGTGAATAAAACACCTGACAAGAGAAACTCAGAGGAGCACAGGATTTCTTAAATTTATGGTATCAAAGCATGGTCAGTCAACTCCACTGCAGAAACCTCATGGTGGATGGACATGAAACAGGAAAGCTTCTCAGCTCTTGGTAACCAGAAAGCAGGAGAGACAGACAGAGAGTAAGTGGACTTACAGTCCCCCAGGTATCACCCTGGGATCCAATTCCTACAGCCAAATCCCACCTGCTTGTGACTTTCTACATCTCTAAGTAAGTCATTATTTTTATTTTTCTATATATATATTTTTTGCCAGTACAGGGGATGGAATCCCAAGGCCTCATACATGCTGGGTAGATGCTATACCACAGAGCTATAACCCAGCCTGCTCCAAATTATTAATCCACTACATTGGTGAACTCACTGATGAGATGAGTTAACTCACTGATGAGTCCTTGTAATTCAGTTGTCTTACCTCTGAACACTGCTACACTGACACCTGAGCTTTTGGGGGATATTTTAGACCCAAACCATAACATTTAGGAAAACAAAAGTTATATAAATGGGGAAATCTTTGGGACATAGGATTAAACAAAGCATTCACAGATTTGCAAAAAAATTGCAATCTAGAATAGGAAAGATTAATATGCTTATAAACATCTTCTCAGTGAAGGCCCTGGTTCAGTAGATAAAAAAGACAAGTTACAGGCTGAGTGGAAATACTAACATGGTGTGGTGACTATACCTGTCATCCAAAAATGTGGGAGGTTGAAGCAGGAGGAACACCTCAGTCTTAATTCAAGGACAGCCTCAGCAAATTAGTGAGATCCCAATCTTAAAAATAACATAAAATAAATAAATAAATAAAAAAGAACTGGAGATGTAGATCAATTTATAAAGGATCCCAGGGTTCAATCCCCAGGAAACCCCATGATAAAAAAGAAAGAAAGAAAATGCAAAACACACATGGTGCATAGGACTACTATCTTAAGTGTATAAGGTATTATCAAAATTCAATATAAAATAAAACAAACAAAGTGTAAAGAAAATGCCAAAAGACTTGAGGGGGCATGTTCTAAGAGAATGCAATCACATAAAAGGAGTTCAATTCTTGGGAGAAATCCTAGTTCTTGGCTCGCAGCGGTTAATATCTCAATGTGTATACTTGCAGAGAGGAGCATTCCGCTCTGACCACCTAGGAATGTAAACAACTGCCCCAAGTTGACCTAGTGTTACCAAGGAAACCTGTATAGGAGCCTGGTGGTCTGATACCCCATGGCACATTGTGATTGGGCAAGAAACTTATAAAATGTATGGTTTTTCCTGCAATAAATGAGTTTGCAGGCTATTTGTCACAAGTCTGCTCCTACCCAACTACCAGGGTCTGGATCCTGACTCTGCAACTCTTACCTACACCTGAGCTAGCCTGGCACACCCTACATTCAATGGCCTTAGGCATGTGAATTCCTGAACTAAAATGAGTGAGTAAATTGTCGAGCCAAAAGACTGGTACAATTATGGACCATGACACCACATATTAAAGAGAAAATGAACTATTGACATTCAGCTGGGACAAGTACCCAGATGCTTAAAACATTTGGACCATAACACACCACCTGAATCCACTACAGCAACCCTGGTGAGATAACCAGCTCATAGACACAGAGGACAGTTTCATGGAAGTCAGGGGTGAAGGATATGGCAGGGCTGGGAAGGGACAGAGGTGAAGAGAAAGGGAGAAAGGAGGGGTCCTCAGTACTGGAGGCCTTCTGCATCCTGACAGTGCTGCTGATAGCACCTGATGAGGTCACAACACAGGGTTTAAAATGAGGTCACTCAGGAAGGCTGGGTAAAGGGCACAAGGTCTCTCTTCACCATTTCTGACTCAGTGTGGGTCTTCAATTTCCTCAGTACAAAACTTACTTCTTTTAAAGAGCTCAGGCTACAGGACAAAACTAGATGACTCTGCTGGCAGGGTGAAAAAAGTTGAATTAATAAGAGGTGAATGATCCAAGCACAGAGCCTGGCACAGAGATGAGCTCCCAGGTGGCTGTCAGAAATGAGCAATGCTCAGCCTCAAGGTGGTGGGTGGGTCATGCATAGCTGGGGTATTTAGTCTGGTGGGAGTCAGCCAAGGGTTACTGGGTGACATTAGCTCAAAAATGGCTTCCACATTTCTCACCAAGCAAGTGGCTTGCTGGTGGCACCATTTACTGAGCAGGTGTGGGGTGCAGAGTTCTGGATGTGGTGAGTCTGTGCTCACTGGGAGACACTAGAGGCATCATATTTCACCTGGAGATGCAGGTTGGAGTCCTGAAATCTACCCTGAGAGGGAAATTTAATGGAACTTCAGACTCATGGTTGTAGCATAGGAATAAGTCTCATCCAGGAGGTCAGAGGAGAAAAACCATCAGCAAGAATGCAAGGTGCCTTTCTCAAGACAAGAATGAGACATTGCAAGAAAGAGCCACTGGACAAGAGTGGAAAGGTGCTGCTCATCTTCCTTTCACTACACCTTTAAATTAGAAGAAACAAAGGGCACAGTCAGCACTGCTGGTCGACAGCAGCTGTGAACCACTAAAGTGACCACAAGGGTGGGGGAGTGTCGGTCCCTGCTTGATCCTCAGCATAAACTTCCATGGTATCTATGGCCCCCAGGAGTCCACTCTTTTTCTCCCAAGCCCTCAAAATAAACTTTGAAATTTGTTGAGTTTCCAACTGGGGAGAGTCTGTAGAGAAGGCACCCCAGTCTGCTCCTACTGCCTGCCAGCCCCATGGATCCTCCCAGCACCCACACCTGCCCACACTCACACAGAGTTGCCACTTCTTCTCTGGGGGTGATTTTCTCAGCCAGCCAGAGAGCACCACCTGGCTCCTATCCATGCTGCCAGCCTTGATCACCTTGAGTATGGAGTTGGGGGCAGAGCCTGGTGAGAGCAGTCCCATACACATCTATGTGAGCAGGCACTCTCAGAGCCACAGATGTGGTCCCTACCATGACCCCCAGGCCAGTGCTCCCTTGTGCACAGCAGATCACCAGGTTTCTGTGAAAATCACCCTTCCAGTGCTCTCAGAAGGAGGGGGAGGAGGCTGAATGCCCACAGGATCTTGTGGGTTGGGGGGATGGGAAGGGGTGGAGTTAAGAGAAGGAGCCACATCTCTTTAAAGCCAATGGAGTATTCATAGAAAGTGGACAGGTAGGGGTCGAGGATAGCTTGGCTTCCTGTCCATTTCCAGAATATTAAATTCCAGCAGGTCATGGTCCTGCCCCAATCAAAGGAATTTCACCCTTTCAATCAGTTTGTAAAACTGAAACCCTATCCCATTCCTGGCCCTCCCAGCCACTCTGGGAGGATTCTGAGTTTTTTCTCTTGGCTAATTTCCTTCAATAACCAGTGTGATGCTGGAGACACAAAAACACCATATCTATGAGGCTGTAGCCTGGACTAGACATCACCTAACCTTTGCAGAGGGCCAGCATCACCAGAAATCCTTTAACTTCTGGCTTGGATGGGTTCCAGGACCCCCATAGGCACCAAAATCCAGGGGTGGTTATGTCATTAATAGAGAATGGAGTAGTATTTGCATGTAACCCTCACAAACCCTCCTGCATGCTCTAAACCATATGGACATTACATAGAATACCCAGTAGAATACAAACACTATCTAAAAGGTTAGGCAGTAATAACAATAAAAATGTACCTATTTATTTAGTACAGATAGAATTGTTTCTAGATATTTTGCAGCTAAGGTTGGTTGGATATGATGATGTGGATCTGCACATGCAGAGGACCAGGTATATCCTAAACCTCTGAGAGACATAAATATCTGAACATTTAAAAATCTAAACATTTAAACTCAAGAAAAATCAGGAAAGGTGATCCAGCATAAGAAATGTGGTGTTGACTTCCCTCATATTCTAGTGCCTGTGCTGAGTCTGATGGTTGCAGCACCCTAGAAATCTTCATGGTTGTGCTGCAGCTGAGGTGTATGATGAATCAGGTGCACCAGGGCCCATCTTTCCCAAGAGTTTGGTCTTTTGCAGACCCATGGACATTATTGCAACTTTAAAAGACTGGCAGTTAGTTGGGGGTAGGTCACATTCTGCCAGAAGAACCTCAGGGTCATTTTCACTTAAACACAAGGTCCTAGATTGTTGTTTACAATTCCATGTGGAAATATAGGGTCTTGAAAGGTTAGTGTGGCTCCATGTATTCTGCATACACGTCCTCCTTCTCTGGCTTTCCCACCCCCAAATTAATTTCCATTTGCAAGCTAATTTACTATTTAGACAACTGAAAGCCTAACCAAGAGAATTCTTTTGTAACTATCAAAGAGTCCCAGCCAATCACAGCAGGAAGATCTGAACTGACCAAATGAGACAAACACCAATTGCAACCTGCAAAGCTGACTTTGTTAACAGTTGAGATGTTTTGTACCTTGCAACTTTTTTCTGTCTCTAAGTGCTGCCTGATCCTGTGCTTCTACTTTTTCTCCTGTGCTCCTGGATTACAACTTATGGCTTGCTCAATAAACTGCTTTGTTTAATTGGTCAAAAGTTCTTCATTTAAAGTGATTTTGGGATCTAAACTAAAAGTTTATGAATTTAAATATAATTATGTTTCAGTGATAAAACTTTGATATTTATAACCTATTTGCACGCTTATGAAATCTTATAATTTTTAAAGTAAAACTATTGCTTATCAGTGTTTGTGAAGAATAATATGGTATTGAAGATTATGCCTTCTAAAAATAAGCAATATTTAATTTGGGCAAAGAATACATCATCCACATCTTAGGAAAATAAACCAAATCTTATAAACATTAAACATCTCAACATTCTTTTTAAAAAATTATGAAAGAAAAAATAACTCAAAATAATAAACTACAGAAAATTATGTTGAGACTAGTGTTTAACTTTCAAGACCCTGTTACTGACTTTGGCAAGTTTTATGCCACATGACATGCTAGTAACATTCACATTCTATGATTCATAATTTTACATGGTTTTGCTGGGAATTGTACCCAGGACTCCATGCATGCTAGTTAAACCACCACTGAGATACATACCTCAGCTTCTAATGTTAACGTTTAAAACAGATTCTGTTCATTTTAGATAATATAACAAATCACTGGTAGTTTCCAGTTTCCCATGTTTTAAGACCTTAAATTATAGAACTTCAAAAATGTGGTTGTAGTAAGCTCATGCATCAATAGTTCAATTGAAATAATTTAAAAGATCTTGAAGCAAAAAAGGAATAAATGGAGATTACAAAGACAGACTTGAAGCAGAATTCATTCTTAAATCATCTTTAGTATTAATTGCATATGATAAGATTACCTGCTTAATATTTTAATGATTAAATGTTGGACATAGTGGTTTGTGAGACATCTAGATTAACAAAGTGCAATGCATGTTTGTTTTTTTTCTATTTCTGGAGCTTCTTGTTTTATTTTAGTTAATTTGGAATTGCTTTGTAATTAGCTCCTCTATATTCAAATTGTATTTGTAAAATGTCCTTTTCCACAGGTTGGCTTTTCAAACTTCCAATGGCATTTAAAAAAACAATTTTTAAATTGTGTTATATTAAGAAACAGTGATTTTGCTAGTTATGCCTTTTCATTTAAAGAATTACAATAAGTCCATGTAATTTTCAATGTTCTAACTAATCATAAATTGTCTTATGTAAAAATAATTTTATTGAGCAATGTCAGAAGTATTTAAATCTCAATTATATTCTGAATAATGTGCAAAACCTTTTTGCAAATATTGTGCTGATATAAAATCAAGAAAAATAATGCTTTCAGGTAAAGTAAGAGCAAGATACTTCAGAAATCTCCTAAGATTAAACAAAGTGGTCAAGAAATAATAGATGAGAAAATGTTTTATAAACATGGTAACAAATCCATGAAACATGAACCTCTATGAAAAATACTAGACTTTATCCCAAGATGTGACTCTGATCTCCACAATGCTAGAAATGTCAGAGAGGACAGTGTTTATATGGTGCCTGGAGGACACAACAACAATGCATATCTGAGTGGCAGCTCATGTGTGTGCCCACCCAGCATAACATGGGAGCCCTTTCCTCACACTATTGTTGTAGGCTCAAGAAATCCAAAGCATAAGGAGTGCATCATTGATGGGAAATAGAATTTTTGATTCTGTGTATCCAAGCAGCCTGCAGAAGTTCCACTTATTTCTGTATGATTTCCTTTCCTACAATTCAGGTTCAGGACTGTTGCATCTTGGTGACAGATCTGCATGTCAGAAATTTCTCTTACATACTTTGTTCTCATCAATGATGTTAGTGCATGATATCACCCCCTATTCTCTTTACCACACAGCACTGACACATATTGCACATCATACCTCTAAGTCCAAGGTCAGTAATTAGGTCCAACCAAGAGCTGTCCATCACTGTCACTGAGAGCAGTCTCAGGTCTGCAACAAGTACTTTCCTTTTGAAGACTCAGTGACAAATCACAAGCACAGGAATAGCACTTTCATTAATACTCCTTTTTATTAAAATTTCCTAAAAAATGAACAATATCACTGAGGTTCTCAAAGAGAAAAATGTTAGAAGAAAGGACATAAAGATAAAATTGCTTTTAAATGAAAGTTAATATTGTGACATTTATTAGGGCTTCATCCTTCATCCTACCAGAATAGAAGAAGATGGAAAATCCTCTGCCTAGGTGCACCAAAAGCATGGGCCTACCTAGCTTGCCTTGCAGACCTGATTGGGTCACTGACAGCTTGCTGCTCTGGACCCTTGAAAAAGAAGGTAAATCACTACTGAAGCCCAGCTCCAGGGTACTCCTCACCCAGTCCTTTCTGAAACCAGGACCAGGGCAACCTGATGTCCATCTGGGACAGAACAATCCAGGTGGACCTTCCTAAACTCACTATGATGGGCAAGAAACCCAGCAAATGCCTGAAATCCCCTTGACTTGCCCTCAGCATGATAATCAAAGTGTGAACCAGACTCCTGAGGCCTTTGCCATGTCCCTACCACACTCTCTATCATCCACCCTCTATTCTTGCTGCTGAGTCCCTGGGATTCCTTCATCATGCAGCAGGCCCCTGGGCTTCTCCCATGATGTCCTCTGGAAAAATCCCCTCCCACACTCCCCACCTTATTTTGTCATCTTCTGATGGTACTGCACCACATGGTCCAGCTGATCAAGTGCAGGACACACTGCCCTGTGTCTCCATAGTAACATGCTCTCTCTCTGTTCAGCATATTGGATGACAATTGCCTGCTAGTCCTCTTTCTCCCTTGGTAGCTTGCAGCTCCAGAGGACCCACAATTCTTAGTACTGTTGACTTTCAAGTTTGGTATACCTTCAGTAACTATTTGTGAAAGAACACCTCTGTGGCAATGGGAGACAGAGACAGGTCTCTAATCCCAGTTGGAATCTGCAAGAGAAAGCTCAGGATGAGAATCCTCTGGGGATAATCCCTGACAGTGGGCTGACTCAAGAGCAGGACAAACCTTCTCCTATCAGAGGACAAAGGCAAAAGGCTCACTGGTTTTGGGCTTCTTTTTAGGGAGCATAGACACCATCTGATGAAATCATTGACCCTGGAACCTGCAGGGATTGCAGATACTGTCTACTGAAAGAAGGAAACTTGTACATGTCAGAGTTGATTTCCTGACAGCATGGTGACCACCCATGCAAAGCCACTGCTGGTGGCAGTAGGTTATCATGTTCTCAATAGGCTGGCCCTGTGGCTGCTCAACAGAAGGGCTCTGCCCCTGTGAGACACAAGGATAGTGAAGAAATGGGTCATTTTCCAGAGGACCAACTTGCTTTTAACAATCAGAATAATCCTCCAGGGTTCATAATGTAACTCACAGATCAGCCTGTTTCTAGAGAAGTGTCTAACCTATGCTTGGGTGGCAGGAAGACTCCTAGGTCATGGAACTCCTGCCTTTCAGTAAGGTGCTGTGAGGAGGCCACTGTACCCATCATGACTGTGCACTGTGTCCTGAAATTCCAAAATATGGGTTCATCCTGTGTCTCAGTCCATTATTCCTGATAGAATTCACAGAATTCTGGCAGGCTTTGCCTGGAACCAATAAGCCATCTGTACTTCATATGCATTGATAAGATGCACTCTTAACATCAGGCAAGTTCCCAAGTCAGGGGAGTGGGGAGACTCTGAAGAGGATTCTATTTCTAAGACAAAATCACCATCTTCCCCCTCTAAGTGTTCTGCCCCACCAAGGCCATATCCACAGTAAACCAGCAGTCCTGCAATCCTCTCCAGCATGATACTTCTTCACTTTTTCTTTCTCCACATGTTCTACTTGTTTCCATCCATTATTTCTCTTTTGTCACACAGTTTCTAATTTCTATTTCTACTCCACTGCCTCTGAACCTGCAGGAGCATGTAGGTGCATGTTCATGGGCTGCTTTAAAATAAAGTGGTGTGACATCCAATACATAGGTCAAAGACTGACACCAGAAATACCTGATTTCAAATCTCCCTCTCTTCAGTAGCTTTGTGAACCTTAGGTGGTTACAGTACTGTCCTCCCTCTTTGGAAAAGTGGAATCAATTATGCAAACACAGATGGTAGCTGTGGAAAGCAAGAGAGGTTCCACCAGTTTGTCTGGGTCTGGTGGCCCTCCTCCAGTCCCTATCCTGGGTCTGCAGGGACAAGACAGCAGTCTATGAAGCTACTCTTCTGTGCAGGTGGACACTTCATTTTTACATCCAGCCAATCTCAACATTTTGCTCTTTGATGACTTGCCTCCAGAAGAGGGATCTCAACTGGATCACAGGAAGTCTGTGACTTAGCAGTCTCATCTTGAAAATACAGGTGCTTTTTCTGATCAATTTGCCAAAGTTCAAAGGAAATCTTACAACTTTAGAACAAGAAGACTTCTCCAACACCTGGAGTTCAGGTCCAATGCTCCATAATCTCCAGGTCCATGTACAGAAGTGCAGCTTCATGTCCATTGTTGCACAACTCCTCAAGAGATCCCAGGGAGCATGACCTGGAATCCAAGTGTTCTCACAGCACTCCAGGTGACAGGAGAAGAAAGCATATGTCAGTCCCATTCACAGCACCGAGATGACATTTATTCCTGACCATTGGGACCCTAGGAAGTGACTTGCCTGAATTCCCATTGCTGGTCAGTGGTAGAGACAGAAGGAAACCCAAATTGTATGTTCCCAGGTCCAGCTCTCTCTCTGGTGACTTCAGGCCCTCCCTCCAAAGAGTTATTACCATCTAACAATAGTCCTGAGATTCCTGATATGCTCTTCCTAAGTTCCTAATAATGCAAGCTCAAGTGAGGGTAATCATAATTAAATTTTGTTACAGGGAATGAATTCAGATGGCTAATGGCTTTTTTTAGTACTGAGATTTTATCTATATATCTATTTTGGTATCTTATGTGCTTCCTACAGTTGGGAATTGTTCTATCAAGTTTCATGCTTTCACCTGATAAAAGGCTTTTGGACCCAGGAAATCACTTAAAATATTAGCCACATCTGATGGAAAAATTAATGTAATGATGCCACATTTGAGTGCAGTTGAGAGAACAGAGGTCCCAATGCAAGCAGGGCAGAGACTCCAGCCCAAGGGATGAGCTGCAGCTTCCTGAAAAAGCTGTTTGTCCTCCTGAACCTCACTTTCCTCCTTGGAATTACAAGAACATTTGAGTGCTCCTCATATCATAAGCAACAGCCCTCCCTATGCTGGTGCTGCCCCTGGGACAGGCTAAATTTCCACATCACCTTGTGGAGTCTTACCCACATTATAACACAGGCCCTGAGAGGTTCTGAAGTGAAACATTCAGCTTTTCCCAAGCTGAAGTCATTTTCCTCATTCAAAATACATTTATTGAGCATCTATGTTGTACCAGACACTGTTTCAGGACCTGGGGCTCCAGCAGGTAGAATTTATTACAATCCTTTCCCTCAAGACACTTAGAGAGCTTAGTGGGGGACAGGAATCTGAAGCAGAACAAGTAATAAAATGTGGCCATTCTATATGATCAGGTTATGGCTTATGATGCTCTATGGAGGAATGCCAGCTAGGAGACACCCATATTCTCCAAGAATAATTCTGATTAATGCCTTTGAAAATGATCTTGTTCAGAAATATGATCCGGAACACCATACTCAACTGTGCTGAGGGCTGCCTACCCCTGGAATCATCTGCTCCCTGTGAAGGTGCAAATTGACCTATGGCACTCGCAATGGTCACATAATAATTTACTACTCAGTGTCACAATCTAGCATGACTGGGTCTTCTTGAGCTGGTTGCCAAGTTCCAAGCCAGGTGCTGAAGGACAAGCCCTTACTGTTGCCCTGGGTATCTGAGGGTCTTCCTGCACATAATAATGGCAAGATAGGCATAGGTCAAAGTCTGGAGTGCAGTAGGGTGAAAAGGTGGGTGATAGGGGTCCTCAGGCTTGTGCCCTGCTCTTCTCTCCTTGTTTGGTGTCTTTGTGCTGTAACTACCAACTGGACCTTGAATTTTTACAATCATAATGAATACATTCGTCTAGCTGTCTGAAAAGATGCTTCAATTTCAGGACCATCATGCTATACATTTCTGTGAGGCTTTATTTTTTCACATGACAAATGTATCTTAAGTTTCCAGTGGTTCTGGTCCAGGGGCCAAGATCAGTAATCCAGAACATTTCTCTGAAAAAACTCCCTTTTGATAATGGCCTTGGCCAACATTTATTTACCCTGGATGAAGAACACATGAACACACTGCAGATTCAGTTCACACTCTGGCTTTGTGCTTTTTTTAACTGTACCATCACAGGGATATCTTTGGAAGCCCAAGAATTTTCCTGAGTTCAGCAGCTTTCCTCTAGACATAGGGGACAAGTAATTCCCCTGGCATGGTATCATGGGATGGTGTTACATCATAAGGTAAAATGTTTTGCAGATATAACCCAGGCTCCTATCCAGGAAATCTGAAGAAAGGGAGATTACCATGACTTAACCAGCTCAGACATTAAAAAGAACTGGGCTCTTGCAAAGAGATTCAAAGTTGAAGAAGAATTTGGCATGAGGGAGATTTTCCCTTGTTGACCTGCATCATGGAGGGCTACAGTAAGAAAAAAAAAGAACTCTGCAGGAGTGGCCCTCCGGAGGGCCACAGTGCCACAGCTTCCAGGGAAGGATCCACCAAACCTGAGTCAGTCTGGATACTTATTTATTTGGGTCATAGGCAAAAATGCAAATGGTAGATGCTCAGCCTCATGAGACTCTGAGCAGGGAAGCTGTTCACACTCTGCTGACTCCCACCCTGCACAGGTGTGTGCTACTAAGTGGGTGGTGTCAGTAGTGTATGGAAATTGGTTGCAGTGTCTCAGTTCTATGACAGAATATCCAAGCTTTGCTAATTTATTAAGATGAGAAATTTACTCAGGTCATAATTCAGGAGGCTGGAAATCCATACTCAGTCAGGACCTCTTCCAATGGCCTTGCTGCATCATAGCATGACAGAGAAGTAGAAGGTCAAAGCAGGGTGTAGAAGAGAAAGAACAGGAAACCTGACCTTGCTTTTTAGCAACTCCCTCCATGGAAAGAAAACTAGGTCTATGTGAAGAAAACTCCCTCCTAACAATCCAGTTGCTGCTTCAAAGTTCCACTTGCAATCCGCCATGATGGCCATAAACTTCAACACATACAGTGGAGAAGAAGCCATACTCAAAGCACAGTACACAGCAACTGAAAACTCAGTAATGGACCTGTGTACAGAATACTGCAGCAGTAACACACATAATCTCCCAAACAACAAGGACCCAGGGACAGGGTCTGCTTCCAGGACCTTCCAGAGATGAGCCAGCAACCAAATGACCAAGAACTGAGGACTTGGTGTTGGAGTTAGTGGTTAAAGAAACCAGCAGTGAGTGCTCTATCTGGGGAATAGATCAGTGACATCCTCTGGAGGGACCCCTGCAGTAAAGTATTCAGGAATTTTGCAAATGGTTGTTAAAGATTTATCAGTTTGAAACTGTCCATGGTGAGTGTACTTCACTCAGGGACATAGTGATGCTGCAGGCTGGGCTTGGCTTAAGTGGGCAGGCAGGCTTGGTGGCACACAATGGAATTAATGATTCCTCAGATACAAGCACAAAATGGATGAGCATTGTTTGAACTTTGCATGGGGAGGATCCTTGTGTGATGGGCAAGATGGCATTTTGGATCCTTGAAGCCTGCATCTGGTGGTGAAATGCATGCTGTGGAGGGCCCTTCACGCAGGTATGGTTTTGGGGAGTGCTGTTGGGCATGAGCATGGAGCAGAGAGCCATACTGGGCACATCAATCTCCATCATGAGATGCTGGCAATGTGCCTTGTTGAGACAACAGAGTACCTCTATATGGGAGGGTCTGGACAGATCCCAGAAATACACCACCAGATGGGGTGGGGGTTGGACACTCATGACTGTCCATCATATGAGAACCAGAGTCTCAGGGCATAGTACACTAGGATGAGAAGGTGGGTATCCTGGACACATGGCAAAAGAAGAGTGCTAATCTGAGCTCAAAGTCAGGCTCAACTCACCTGGTCTTGGGTGAATGCAGCTGCTTAGGTAATAGATGATAAGCTGAACCAGGGGACAAGAACTGCCTGGAGGAGTTTGCTTTAGTTTCAGTCCTTTGCCCACTAGTGAAAAAAATAAAAATTTATCAACATGTGTTTGCTTATGCATCTCAACCCTGCCATGTGGTATCAAAACAACTGGTTGAAAGGCCATGCATTTATTGTGCACACCAGGTGCATTGAAAACATACACTTGTGCATAGAGAGAGGGGACAGGGAGCATACATATATTGTTTAAATTTCCTCTCAATTTTCCTGTTAACATAAAACTGCTTTAAAAATAGTCAAATAAATGGAAGGCAAAGAGAAAGACCAAATTTACTGGCTTCATTAAAAAATGAGTCCTTGCCCTAAGTGTAGGAAAGAATTTCCAATTTTTTCATTCCTTGAGGATTAATAGATAGAAGTTCTTAGATTAATTGAAAGGTGAAAACATCAAACTGATATATCTATAGTGGACAGACACTTCTGTTTATTATGTGAGATTTCTTCCTACAAAATATTATGGAGCATGAATCATACAATCATAATTTTATTAATTCTGACAAACTCACAATCTCACAAAACAGGTAAGTAACCATAGTATATATAAATGGTGGAATATGTGAGCTGTGAATCATCTTATGTGCCACAAAAGAAAATTCAGTAAACACAATTTTGCATGTCATAAAATCTTTGACATCAACTTCATGTTTAGAAACAGAATAAAGTCATATTCAAGAAGACACTCTTTTTTTGTGATTAGGGATTTAACCCAGGTGTGCTCTACCACTGAGCTACATTCCCAGCCCTTTATTTTTATATTGAGACAGGATCTTGCTAAGTTGCCAAGGCTGGACTCAACCTCAAGGTCTGTCCTCCAGCCTCAACCTCCTGAACTCATAGAAATTCTGGAATTAATAGGTATGTACCATCATATCTAGGTCAAGAAAGAAATACTTAAAAATACTAAAGAATAGTATTGTTGACTGAAACTGAGAAGGGTTGCCTGAATTAGTGTTTCCAGACATAGAGTTTCCTGACTTAACCCATGGTCATTTGTGGCCAGTGTGAATAAAGAACCTGACAGGGAAATTAAAAGAATCAGCAGGGTACCACCATATAAGGATACTCTTGACAATGTTCAGAAAACCCACAATTCCACAATCTAAATCAACACACCAATTTGACCCTGAAGCTTCTCTGTGTAGTCAAGAAACCTTGGGGAGGTGGTCAACAGATTGTGAAGTGTCTGCTTATTCCTTAACCCATTTATTTGTTGGGATATTTGTTTTCTTGGTGTAAAGATTTTTGAGTTCTTTATAGATCTGGGAGACTAGTGCATATCTGAAGTGTGTGTGGCAAAGATTTTCTCCCACTCTGTAGACTCTCTCTTCACATTGTTGATTGTTTCCTTTGCTGAGAAAAAGCTTTTTGTTTGGATCTATCCCAATTATTGATTTCTGCTGTTATTTCTTGTGCATTGGGACTCAAATGAGGAATGGGGAGGGGGGGGAAGGAAAGATAATAGAATTGAGACAAATATCATTACCCTGTGTACATGTATGATTATGCAAATGGTATGACTCTATTTTGTGTACAACCAGAGGTACAATAGTTGTACTCCATTTGTGTACAATGAATCAAAATAAAAAAGAGAGAGTGTGGTTGGTGATCATCCAGAGGATCACTGCCCAGTAATGATTTGGTTTAGGAACTTAGTGGACCCAACTATGATCTGGGTCAGGAGCAATGACAGGGTCTGAAGGACATGCTTGTGTCACAGACTTATAATGCGATGGGATTAGACTTAAAATTTTAAATTAAAGAAAAAATTAGGAGAATGTTAACTTTCAGCATTTCTATATATCCCCAAAGAAGATACTGACACTTCTGTTTACTAAGTTCTGTACAGAATTTCTCATTTACAATTTCATCAAAAATCAAATCAATGCATTTTCCAGAAAAGACATTTGATAGAAAGAAAATAACACACAGACTTTAAGACAACAGAAACTCTTCACCTGATATGCTTAATTGAATTACTCATTCCTTTTGTCATATGATAAACATTAGTTTCTGAACTTTAACTATATTTTCAGTTCTACTGAAAGGTACGTTGTCCTTTGTGAGAAACATTTCTAATAGCACAAAATTTGAATTTTGTATTCATATTTTAATGTGAAATTGCAAATTTAGTATTATTTTAAATCTGATCACTAATGGCAGATATTTCTTCTATATATTTGTTTAAGAAAAACAGTGGTCTCCATTTCCTGGAAGAATTTCCTGTTTCTTTGGTTGAGATGACTTACTAAGGAGGCCATCTCCAGATTGATTTAAATATTAAGACCCATGCTCATGCAGTTGTACATAGCACTATAACCTGCCTCTGTGTGTAAACTGTTCTCATCCTTCTTTATCTTATTAGTACACTTATTCTTAGTGTGGAAACATTATTGTGAACTGTTAGTCTGTTTTCATCATTTCTAGTCAATGGGTTTGCAAGCACCATGAAGTTTTGCTAAGTTTAAAATATATATAAGTGTTATGTAGCAACCTGCATTTTTACACACCTTTTTTATTCCCTAAGGAATATTTCTGAGTTATGTCAGTGTCATAACCTGGTTATTCTATTTAACTATTTGTTTTTCCCTCAAAGAGCCTACTCTAGGTTTCCTTGATCGATTTCATTGCTTCCTTGGTTCTACTTAATTAAGTCAGGAGTTTCTTTCCTTGTCTATTCTGCCTGATATTTATGTAATATCAGTGTTTTTGTTTTGCTTTATTTTGCTGAAATATTTTTTAAATTCCTTTTTAACACTTATGCAGTTCAGATTTTTACTTCTTTCTGTATTTTCCTCATAAATATCATATAGTTTATTTTTTCTATTATTTAGATACCATCTTATTTTCACATCCCTAAACTTCACAAGTGGATTAATGACTGCTCAGATACACATGCACATACTGCAGTACTGTAATCACTAAACCTTCTTGTGTCCTATTCTTTCTCTCTGAATTCCTTGTTTTCTCCCCTAACATACACCCTTTGGGATAAAAACCTTAGAAAATCTTCTAATGACAGGCTTTAAATCAAATTCTGAAATATATTTCCCACTGCCAAGTGTTTACCCAAAACTGCCACAGACTTTAATGTGACTTTGTTATCCCATGTTTATATATATATAACTGCACACTACCGAGAGATTTTTAAAAAAATTTTTCTAAGCTAGTTGCTGCCACTACTCCACTACCCCAGCACCTAGCTGTAAAATAGACTTCTTTGGCTGTTGTGCAACTTTCTTATGAAAGTTTCTTATGAGTCTAAAAACATAATCTCTATATAAAATACCTCCTAATAAAACAATCCTATAATCCAGACATCCACATGTTTTCTCACATGCCTACTACACTGTTATTGGGATTAAAATTAGAAGAGATTTATAAGATAGAAAATTGTTGTTAGATAACTCACCCTAACCCACAAATCATAAGCTTTTCCTCCTCTTTTCACATTCACACACTCAGTAGAAAATGAATCTGACCAAGAGATGCCAACAGTCTGATGGTGTCTTCCATAGAGAGAGCACTGATGGTGTAGGCCTTCAGCAGAGCCTAGACCAGACACCCAATGCCTTCAAACTGACAATACAACAAGACAAGCATGGCCCTCACAAGCTCAGTGTCCTCAATGACTGGCTCCTGGGCCCATCAAACCATGATCTTAGAGATCAGCTGCTGAAGTCTAGCTGCAGAATCATTGTGAGCAATGTTCAAAGAGAAAACAGAGGAGAAGACATCAGTTGGACATTTCAGCACCATATGCAACAACCCAAAGCTGCCACCTCTATTTGTACTGGAACCAAAGTACCTCTCCAAGGAAATGTTTCCTTCTTAATTTTTTATTTTTTAGCTTGATTCTCTAAGAAATGTAAAATAACCATTTATTCATGAACATTCCATTTTTCCCTTCCATTGGGTGATGTACAGAAATTTTGGAAATACTAATGCTTCCTTTCTTCTGTTTTAAAGGTGTGGGTTTGAATTGCCCTCACTAGATATGTTACCTTTTGTGTACTACCCATGTCCTTTCTCACTCTTATTTTGCCCTCTGGGTTATAAATTCTTCAAGACCATCACTGGACTGATAGACATGCTCAGCTGGTTCCAAGGTGAATGTCAGTCCATTGATGGAACCACTGTATAGTGAGTGCCCTTTGGTAATAATTTTCTCTGGGAAATCTTTCCATTTGTTAATCTTTAATATTCCAAAAGGGAATGGCCTGTCAATTGCTGAGCCTCTAGAAAGTATTATGTAAGACATAAAAGTGAACTTTATGTGTCTAAAATTTAAAACAAAGTTCTAAAAAGCAAATTGGTAGAGTATTATAACAAATAATTTCATATAAATCAGTATAATTTTCTATCTCCTGTCATATTCAGCACATTTCTTTATTGTAAATTTCAAGATATATTTTTATAGCATGGTAACAAGCCCACATCTCCCATGATCAGTCTGTCTACCACTTGAGCTTATAAAAGTGGTCACAGTATTTTCTGTTCAGAAAGGACTCCAGGGAGCATCTGAGGGAAGGAGTGTGTGCTTGATGGGACCCACCTGGAAAGGACTGTTGGTCAGTGGGCTCCACTCAGCAAGCAAGTGGTGTGCAATTCAGGGAGATTGGAAATCCCCAGATTCTCAGTAATAATAAAAATAGTAGTAACAATGCTAATAATGACCCTGTTGTTTGGTTCCAAATACTGAACTATATATTTTCAGAAATTTACTTAATGTATCCTTTCCCTTTCCTTCCTAGAGTATTAATATTCATATTATCCCATTTTATTGAACAGAATCAAAGAGATTATTTAATTTCCCTGGGAACCACAGCTACTGGTAGGGTGATGGGCTGACAGATCTGGCTCCATGAGAATGTTATAGGCCAGACTCTAAGGGAAATGACTTTACAGACTCCAGTTTGCTCTGAGACTCCATGTTATGTAGGAAATAAGTTTCTCCCCTGGGAACACCCCACCTCTGTGCCCATCATCAGTTATTTAGTGTGACATGTTTAATAATATACGATGGCAACTCCTATGTAGTGAAGAATTGCTCTCTTTTGATTCCTATTGCTCCTAAACAATGTACCACGTGAACAGTGATTGTGTGGATGTTAGTAAGCATTCTTTAGTTTGTACCTAGGTAAGGGTCATTTTGACCCACTTCCCTCTCTGTTGATGATCTCATGATGTTAATGTGTAATTTTGAATCATAGCAACAGACACTTATGATTGATGTGATTTTGGGTATAAGAACCCCTACAACCCTGTGGTCAGGGCTGTTCTCCCAATAGCCACTTTTTGAGGCATTGTGTGAGACAGTCAGCTGGCCAGCTTAAGAAAGACTCTCAAATTTGGACATCTCAGTGGTGATCGGTCTGCTCTTAAGTTGCACCCCATAACATTTGGAGGCCCCAACGAGATCCTCACTGCCTGGTGAGCAATCACCGCTCACCACTGACCTGGAAACTCTTGCAGAGGGCGGAGGCCACAACGTTGCTCCTAGGGGAAGTCCTCTGAGAGATGTTCCTCAGCCCCAGGCTGCAAGATCTGTGGAGCCCTGCACCAGGACTGAACTAAATTCTCTGAGAGAGTCACCTGTTTCAGCACCCCTGGGGGACCAATAAGTATGTTTCTGGTGGATCTGCATCTGGGGACTCTGAGGAAGGCTGGATGCAGCATTACTTCTGGAGTCTGGGACTGGCAAGACGCTGCTCAGTTCCTCTGGTCTGGAATCTGGAGTGACCACTTGTCCATGTCTTTGGTGTTTTATCTGTTCTGTGTTTGTTTGTCCTTTTCTATTTTTTGTTGCCTTTAAGTGTAAGCATGAGTCAGTCTCCCTCACGTCAGTCATGTACTCTCCTCCAGTTCATGTTAACTAATTTCCAGGAATTCCAGAAGAGAGCCAGTGACTACAGAACCCGCTGCAATGTCTTTTCTCTCTCTAAATTCTGTAAGGGAGAATGACCAACTTTCGAGGTCAGATGGCCCCTCAGGGGCCAACCAAATTGTCTTTGGGAAGCCTGAACATCCTGATCAATGTTTTATAGTCAATTTGGGTTAAAAAATGGTTAAAAATGTTTTTAGCCATGTTCACTGAAGCTTACATTAAAATGTAAACTGCTGCCAATAGGAACTTCCAACTATTGGAGTTGGTCCACCAAAATGCCAGGCTTAAATTTTGGTGACTGCTATCCAAGAGACCAGAAAAACCAGTTTAGAAGAAGACCCCAACCTGAGGGGGCTCTCCCAGGAGACCAATGAAAGCAGCTCCCTTGCTGTCTCTTCGGGAAAGTCCTTTAGGGAGAGATAGGGCATAACATTTGTCTCTCTTAATTTTTTTCATCTCTGATGAGAGGGACTACATTAGGATGGAGACCAAAAAGACTTTTAAAATTCTATTTTTTTGAGTTCATAATTTTGATCTGGTGTGCCTAGGTTAATTTTTAATCAGACCTATTTTATCCAGCTATAAGGTTTTCTTAATGCTCTATTTCATTCAGAGGCCAGTTTACAAGTGTTAACTCTCAGTCTAGTGGGATTTAAAAAATAGCTATAAGGTCTCTGTCCATCTGTTTATTTTGTTTGTATGTACACTGGTGTATTGTCAGGTCTGCATATATTTGGTACCAAAATTGACATGTGAGCTCAAAAATTAAAATTAAAAAAATGAATCAAATGCTTTTGATTTACATGATTTAAAAGGTTTTTAAATTGGGTAAACAAAAATATGGCTTTCAAGTTACTAACACAGGTGGTCAAAAAATAAATAAAAAGTTATTTTTATAAAATAAATAAAATGTTATTTTTATAAAATGTCTAATATCCATTGTTTCTATGTTTTTCTTCAACAGGAAAGAAATGACTGATATGGCTCAATACAATTCTCTGATATCTTGGCTTTTAAAAAATAACTAAATTAGATTTAACATATATAGGATTGATCATGGATGTGTTTGTTAGAGACATCTGATTGGTTCAAAGAGTTAAAATGCTAACTGTTAAAAATAACATCAAGTACTCTTAACACCTTAAATTCCACAGGATAACATACTTAAAACATTTTTGGTGTTTTCATGAATTGGTAAATAAAACAAAGGTTTAAATTTACTTTATGTTATCACTAAAAACATGATTACTAAAAGTCTTAACAGCTATTATTCTGTATAAAGGGTCCAAAAGTTTCAACTGTATTTAAATAGAGTTCTATAAATAACAAAGTATTTCATCAGATTAAAATGGAGTAATTTATCTGAATTAAGAAATTTATAAGGGTTGTTTCAGAATATAAATTTTAAAAAGGGGATCAACAGATTAAAACATTACAAGGTTTTAGGTATAAAAATATATTTAATAAAAATGTTTCTAGATAAAAAAGTCTTTATGTGATAAAATAAGGTTGTAATACATCTAAGTAAACAACAAGAGTGTCTAAGTGATTAAAAAATGTTAATTAAGAGTAAATTTTAAAAGATTTACATGCATATGTAAGTAACACAACAGTTAAAACTATTCAAGTTTTTTCCTAAGGTCAAATATTAATGTACTGATATAAACCAAATTTCAGTCTATATGCTAAAATGACAAATAATTCTGAAAGCATTAATTTACTCTTAACATTGTATTTGTTATGTTTTATTCTCTAGAGCAACTAGTCTTAAAGATTGGGGGTTTGTACAACTCTGGTTAAACAGCAACTGTTAGAGTGTTGTACTACATTACAAAGTCTAAATTTTCTTTAAAAGTTAAACATGGTTAATATAAAAACATCAATGTAATTATGATTCTATTACTTTTGTTTATATATTAAATGTGTTCACATCTTGCAGGTACACACGTATTTAAAAGGTTTATAAGAACATTTTATCAAGCTGGTGTTCTCCAAACTAAAGTTGAAATGGTAAATTTCAACTTATCAAAATAAGAAATTTTATTGGGGATTTACTTATATCATTCAGTGTTCTGTAACTGGACCTGAACCTTATGTTACCTTCTGCACTGGGATAAAAATATAAGTGTATTTCTAAATGATAATGATAGTCTGATATGTTCAAAAGTTAATATCATGAAAAAGGAAAACTTTATGCCACTTTACTAGACAAAAGGAAATCTAAAAGCTCTCTCAGCTTTCTTTGATTCATGTTTTAGGTGCAATATCATACTGTGTTAACTAGTATTCATATGGACTTAGGAAACAATATATGTAAACTTTATTAAATGATATTTAAAAAAATACAAAAATCGGCTTCAGAACTAGACCACTTACCTAAGATTTAAAAAGAGCCCTGCCTTACCTGATATAAGGTTCTGCCTCCCACCTTACTACATGTTACAGTGGCTCCAAAATAAATCAGACTCCCATTAACTTAAGTTATATTCAAAAGATTGTTTTTTTGTAGTAAAAGTACTGTAATCTCAAATAGGAGTTATAATATATAGCTCAGTCAAAATGTAAAACAGCTATTACAGAACTAAATATGTTTTTACTGTTGTTAATTCCATTTTGTATTTTCCTTGTAAACTCTGTAACCATTGACTGATTAATGTTTTACAGGGGTACAGCTTCAAGAACAATCTAAATTAATTTGAGATAATAGGCCATCACCTATAGGACAGATAATATAGACCCCAGTTTAGTAAAAGTTGGTAAAAAACTATAAAGTCATAGACATTAAAGTTAAAACCCAGTACTCTTACTGTATGATGGGTGAAACTGACTTGCTGGATGTTTAAGATCAAAACTTAAAGATTGAGATTAAAATAAAGTGGTCAAGAGAATCAATATTTGGCTCTTGCCCTCAGAGTCAGTCTAAACCCAGGGAACAAGAGAACTTCTCTAAAGAGCTTTGCAACTCTGGGCCACACAACCTTCTGATCAGGGAGACTGATGAGACCACTAGAGAATGAAAAGCCAATCAGTGCACCTGCTGCAGAGGTGGGTCCTTGGGAAAGGAAGCCATCCCTAATGCTTCCAAAGGAAGCCACCTCATCAAGGAGACCCTAACAGGTAAATGTCACTAAAGGAACTAAGAAACTGCTCTCAAGTTCCCCAAGAGTGACCCCTGTGGGAACTCAGCTGACTCTTAAGAACAGGTAGGAACCAGGTCAATTTGACAAGCTTGATCTTAAACACCTAGAAAATACAGTTAAAACTAAAGCACAGTCATTCCTGGACATTTTAAGTAAAACTAGAGGTAGCAAAAATATTCTTAGGCAAAAATGCCTGATAACTATCAAGAGAAACTGCCAGCATTATAAGTTTTTAGTCAGTTTAAGGCCTGCAGATCATCCTAACCTCAGATATAGGTAGACATAATCATGTTTGCTAGTATGATTCTCTAACCCTAAATAACAAAAGTAAAGGGATCTCTACTAACAAAGAGATCATGTCAATAAAAAGATATTTTACAAAAATCAGATGACAGTAAGTAACTTAACTAAATATTATGTTTACATTCCTGATAACTCTGACAGTGTTAAGATTACATTCCTGAAAACTCCTTATTCTCTCCAGTCTTGTTAAGCTTTGTTAGGCCTTTTTGTGGGAACAACCTCTCAGCTCTTCCACCTCCTGGTAAGAGATTATTAATTTCCATCAGCTTCATGATGTTCATCGACATGTTCCAGATGCTATTTATTTTGTACTCATTTTTTTTTGTTTCTTTCATAGAACAAGACTTTCTCCCCTAGAAAGTAATGTTTTACTGCTTGCCCCACCCCACATCGCCCCCTCTCAGTTCGAAGCAGCAAGAGCGGTCATCGCCCTTTTTACTTACAGCAGTAAAAATCCCTAAAATTAGAGAAGTAATAATAAAAATTTTAAAAGACAGTCAATATAGGTACATAAATTATGTTAAATTACAAAGATAAGGGCCAGTTTGGGTCCAGAAAGTTGGAGACAAATGACCTCTGAGAGATTAAAATGTTAATGCTTTCAGAGCCCTTCCTTCACCCTTACCAAGAACCTGCTCCTGTTCTAACCCGTTGTTAAGTCTCCCTAACAGGTTAAACTTATAAGAGAACCCTCCTCAAGAGACCACTGATTTCCAACACCCATTTCATTCAGAAAACTACATCTACATAAAATTTTTCCAGAAAGGACTAATACCCAGCTGAAATGGAAGGGACCTTACTCACAACATGGACTCATCACATCTGAGTCAAAACAATTGAAAAATGGACAGCCCTCAGAGACCCCAAGCACCATCTAAAGATAAGACTGAAAAAATGTTAAACATGTTTTTCTCTTGCTTGGACTATGTCAGAAATCAATGATTTGATTATGTACAAAAAAAAAAAAAAACCAGTGGGGAATGTGATGGGGTGACAGATCTGGCTCCATGAGAATGTTATAGGACAGACTCTAAGGGAAATGACTAAACAGACTCCAGTTTGCTCTGAGACTCCATGTTATGTAGGAAATAAGTTTCTCCCATGGGAACACCCCACCTCTGTGCCCATCATCAGTTACTTTGTGTGACATGTTTGATAATATACAATGGCAACTCCTAGGTAGTGAAGAATTGCTCTCTTTTGATTCCTATTGCTCCTAAACAATGTACCATGTGAACAGTGATTGTGTGGATGTTAGTAACCATTCTTTAGTTTGTACCTAGGCAGGGGTCATTTTGACCCAATTCCCCCTCTGTTGATGATCTCATGATGCTAATGTGTAATTTTGAATCATAGCAACAGACACTTATGATTGATGTGATTTTTTGTATAAGAACCCCTACAATCCTGTGGTCAGGGCTGTTCTCCCAAAAGCCATTTTTTGGGTCATTGTGTGAGACAGCTGGCCAGCTTAATAAAGACTCTCAAATTTGGACTTCTCAGTGGTGATTGGTCTGTTCTTAAGTTGCACCCCATAACAGTAGTAGTCAGGAACCAGAGCTGATTCTCACATGAGGTTCAGGCAGCCTTTGAATACAGTGCTAAAGATGAATTCTAGATACAAACTTTTGTTGGTAATGAGGTTTCTGAATTGGTGCTGGACTTGATTTTCACTGGCCCAAGGACTAGGTAACGCATAGTCTGTGTATTTGAAGACTTTCTATATCTGAAGTTTGGTGCACAAAGACAGATGGATGATGTGACTGAGACCTCCACTTCTCAACTCAGTTTTATGGAGATTAGTTGTTTAGAGTGACTAATAAAATGTTCTTTCTGAAGGAAATCACCTTTCCAAGGTGATAACTAACTGTTGTTGCTTTCTCTTTTACTTCTGCCATATAAGTCAGTAGAATCAAAAAACCATGTATGATTATCTAGTTATTTACTGGAGAACAGTAGTATTGGTCTTGGTAATCAATTGTATGACTTTCTTTAAATTGTAAGATAAAATTAGCATACATATCTCCTTGTAAAATACAACTTTCATGTCAAAAGGGGCATGGGATCTGAATAGATGTGTCTCAAAAGAAGATGTACACATGGTCAACAAGTATGTGAAAAAATATTCAGCCTCAATGCTGATCAGTGAAATGCAAATTAAAACCATAATGAGATATTACCTACACCTGTTAGAATTACCATTGTAAGAAAGAAAAAAAATAACAAGTGTTTGAGAGGATGAGAATAAAGGGAATGCTGTACACTGCTAGAGGAAGTCTAAATTAGTAGCCATTATAGAAAACAGTTTGGAGGTTCTGAAGAACATTAAAAGAATTGCTACCACATGGTCTAACATTTTTCCTTCTAGATAGGTGTGCAGTATGGAGAAGTCATTATGTTCAGGAGCTGTCTGCACTTCTGTGTTCACAACAGCACTATTATGTTGATGAGATGTCTGCTCTTCTGTGTTCACAGTAGCCAAGAATCAGCCTCAGTGTCCATAAACAGACAAGTAGGGAAAGGAAAGTTGGGACATAAGCACAGTGTAATGCTATGACTCCTTAAACAGATGAACTTTCTTACTATCTATATACACCCAAGTGCACAGTATTATATCAGTCACAACAGTAATTTGCCTGTTTCTTTTCTAGAAATTCTCACAAATCCAAAACAGATTAATATAGATACCCTCAAAATGTGGATCAGTTTCTAATAAAATATTTTCACAATTGTATCTCAAAACTTCTAACTACCTAATGGTTTTAATTTTATTAAATTCAACACTTTTTATCAACATGATGTCTGAGCAAGGATTAGCACTGTTGATTCACGTTGCACATATTTTGAAGGCAGTGATTGGAAGTATTCTTTTTCCATGTTTACATCTTGCCTGAGTTCATCTTTTCTTTTGGTTCAGTCTTGCTGTCTTCCTGTTGCTAGGTGAGTATAAGCTGCTTGTGTGAGCAGGTGACTTTGACAGCACAGGAAGCAGCACAGGTGGCATGACCACTCCAGGTAGGGGACTTTGATCTTTTGCAAGTTCCATGAGGAAGATCTTTCAGACCAACACTCTGGAACATGTGTGCCTGTTTGTGCATGTGTGAGTATGTTTTTCCAAAGATACTGCTGGGACAAGATAAGATGTGCACATACACACACACACACCATGCAAACACATATTAAACACAAGAAAGTGACATTTCATATTTACACTTAAAATTACAACTTTTCTTCTTCAAAGTAGTCTCCTGTTGTCTTACTGACCACCAGCCTTGCTCCATACCCTGGGAATGCAGCCACCAGACACACTGGAGAAAAAGCCCTACACCATGGAGCTTCACCCTTAGCCCATGAACAGTGATGCTAACTAGAGGGGAGATTTATGGAATGCCAGACCAGGGCGCATTCTGGCACCTATTCCTGGGAATGTATGGGAGTACCAGACTGCTGTCTTAACTCAGGTGGTCACAGCAGGCTCCTGGCATTACAAGATGACTGGAAAGTGGAGTAAGGCACTGCATAGGGAGAAGGAAAGAGCATCTGGTCTCTGAGGTGAGAGCCTGCTGAGGGCTCCAGGCAGCAGCTGGGAGGGCAACTGGCTGGAGTGCAGTCAGTTGTATCTTAAAGGGCTCCCAAAGTTCACATGTGAGACCTGGTGAAAGAGAGATTCTGTATGTTAATATCACACATTAGAAATTCTTTGAGAATTAACATTTAAATAAATTTTATAAGTAAACAAAATTAAATACTGGATCCTAAGAACACTTGGAGAATTGAGATCTGAAGTAAGAAACATCTGGAGATAGAAAAGAGAAATTTAAAGATCTGCACTGAGCTCTGCTGCAATGGTGGAAAGCATTTAGGAAGTGTTCTGTGTCCTTTGATTATCACATCTCTATTTTTGGTGGGTCAGAGTCCCTGGATAAGACCATGAGAAGTACTTCCCTGCATAACACTGGCCAACTGTTCTGCTTCAGATCAGATACTGCTATGCAAAATATTTCTTTAGGAAGACTGACCTTTGTTACAGGAATGCTATGGATGTGTGGTTACTTTTTATCTTTTCTGCCTAGGGGGAATTTCTCATTTTCAGAGTGAGAAATTGTTGGATTTCCACAAGATGAAACCCACAAAAGTGGGAACCTCCTCAAGTCCTGTCCTGAAGGATGGTGGCTCTCAAGCTAGTCATACTTTGCCTCCATAAATTCATTAAAAACACCCAAAGATTCTACCAGCTACTGGTCCCAGCAGATTCTCTCTTAGGTAGTTGAGCTTAGCAGTGATTATGTACATTGAATTGCTTTTCCAGTTTTTGAATAGGTCACTTGCACTGTGCTCTCAATTCTCTGGTTGGTTATTTACTGATACTCTGTTTTTTTCTCTTGTGTGCTCAGACTGCCATTTGGAGTCATCTGCTTTCAGCCTGAAGAATTTCCAGTAATATTTCTTGTAAGGACAGTCTGCTAGAAAAAATTTCTCTTGCTGATAATTTATCTGGAAAAATCTTTATTTTATCTTCATTTCTCAAAGACAGCTTTGCCAGAGGTAGGCTTCTTGGATGAAGGTTTGTTTGCTCTGAGCAATTTGAAAGGTTGTCCTACTACTGTCTGGTCTCATTTGCTTCTGCTGAGAAGTCAGCTACTAATCTTAATGACATTTGCTTGGAAATAAGAAGTCATTTGTCTCTACCTGCTTCTAAGATTTTTCTCCTTATCTTTGACTTCCAGCATTCTTATTATGACTTTTCTTTTGGGGTACTCTTATATTTATCCTCCTCAGAGTATGCCGAGCATTCTTGAATGGGTTGGTTATTACTTTTAAATAAATTAACAATTTTTTAAAAGCCATCATTTGTTTAAATACTTTTTCTTCCCTTTTCTCCCTCTCCTCTCCTTCTTGAACTCTCATTAGCCAATGCTATTATGTTTAATGGATCTCACATGTCTCTTTCTTTATTATTCTCTCTTTTCCTCAGCTGACATAATCTCCACTCAAATATTTTGAAGTTTACTTATTCTTTGTTCTGCAAATTCAAATCAACTGTTGAGTCCCTCTAATGAATTTTTTCATTTTAATCATTGCACTTTTCAACTCCAAAATTTCCATTTGGTTTTTTATAATTTGTATCTTTGTTAATATTCTCTATTTGATGAAATATTTGGTGCTTCTTTACCTTGTTAATCACTTTTTGATTAGTTCTGTGAATGTGCTTTATTGGCTTCTTTGAGGTCTTTCTTGAAGAATCTGCATGACTTCAGGCCACAGTCACAAGCACTTTTATTTTTATTTTTTTTCTTTTTATTTTTTAGGGGCTAACTGTTAAATATTGAAAGCAACTTATTCAGGTCAAAATACAAAGTGTAGATATCATTATTCAAAAATCTATATTATCCAGATAATTCTCACAAACCACCATCATGTATAAAAGATGGTTGAGTGGATTTATTTAAAAAAATGTATTTGTTCTAATTTTTTATATGTGACAGTACAATGAATTCTGTTGCACGCTTTGTTTTCAGATTCTGTGTGGTAGTTTCTTCTTTGCCTGCCTCAGTTTTCTTTTGCAAATTGGATATTTCAGAAAATATAATGTGGTGACTCTGGGTGTTGCTACCCAGTCACTGTGGAGCTTATTATTTGCTTATTTTCTTGGTGTCTGGTGGAATATTTAGTGAAGTTTGTTCCCTCTAACAGGAAGCTTCTGGTGTTGCTTCTGAGGAGTGGCAATTTTGATCATGCCCACAGACAATATGGGGTTTTTAGGTAGGGTTACCTGCCTTTCTTTGACTTTAACCAGTTTACAAATTCTACTAATTGCCTGCTGACTCCTCTCTTGTTTCCAGTAATGCCCTGAGGCAAACCTTGCTTCACAAACTAATTCAAATTCTAACTATTTTGAAGATGGTTCCTAAAGCCAGTGTAGGACTTTTGTTCTGACCTCAGGGGGGCTACATTCAGGGGAAACCTCTGAGCCCAAGTGTCCAGAGATGGACATGGGGACAATCTCCCACTCTGCCACACATACCCAAACTTGCACCTCTAACTATGAAACCATCACTTCAAGGGAAATTTGGAGCCCTCATGCTCTCATAGTGCCCAGCCAAAATGTCCCCAGTACACAAGCAGAGACTGGGCAGAAAAAGACACCTTCACCCTCTGCTGTTTTTGTTTTAACATGGATGAAGCAACAGGCAGCAATCCTAAGTGAAAATCCTTAGCCCATCTTTTCTCTAACCCCAGCATTCTGAAGGGTGTCATTGCCTGGCTGAGCTGGGAGGATGAAAAGGAAGCAGTCTTGATTTAACTTGGTTTAAACTGCACAAATTTTCATCATTCTTACTGAATCTTTTAGGTTTTCTTGAATAGATGTCTCATTTTGGAGTTATTTATACTCAGAACAATTTCCAGAAGATTTTTTTTGTTCCAATTAGTTATATATGACAGCAGATGCATTTCCACACATTGAACAAAACTGGAGCACAACTTTTCATTTCTCTGGTTATACATGATGCAGATTCACACCATTCATGCAATCATACACAAACATAAGGTAATAATGTTAGTCTCATTTCACCATCTTATCCACCCCCAAATCCTCTCCCTGCTCACTCCCCTCTGCACAATCCAAAGTTCATCCACTCTTCCCCTTTCTCCCATGTATCAGCAACCACATATCCAAGAAAACATTTGGCATTTGGTTTTTGGGATTGGCTTATTTTACTTAGCATGATATTCTCCAACTCCATCCATTTACCAGCAAATGCCATAATTTTATTCTTTGTTAAGGCTGGTAATATTCAATTATGTATATATACCATAGTCTCTTTATACATTCATCTATCAAAGGGAATCTAGGTTGGTTCCACAGTTTAGTTATTGTGAAATTAGCTGCTATAAACATTGATGGCTGTGTCACATCATTGATATGACTGATTTAAAATCATTTGGGTATAGGCTGAGGAGTGGGATAGCTGGGTCAAATGGTTGTATCATTCCAAGTTTCCTAAGAAATCTCTGAACTGCTTTCAAGAGTGCTGGCACCAATTTTCACTCCCATAAAAAACATATGAACATATGAAAATAAGAAACATATGAGTGTACCTTTCCCCCCACAACCTCAACATTATGTATTTTTGTTTATATTTTTGATAATTGCCATTCTGACAGGAGTAAGATGAAATCTTAGAGTAGTTTTGATTTGTGTTTCTCTAATTTCTAGAGATGTTGAATACTTTTTCATATATTTGTTGATAAATTGTATATCTTCTGAGAAGTGTCTGCTCAGTTCCTTAGCCCAATTAACATAATTTAAACTTCACAGACTCTCATGTTTCTTACTGAATCTTCCTAGGTTTTCTTGAATAGATGTCTCATTTGGGAGATATTTATACTTAGATCCATTTCCAAAGGTTTCAATATTTTTTTATTGTAAACAAATGGGATACATGTTGTTTCTCTGTTTGTACATGGAGTCAAAGCACACCATTTGTGAAATCATAAATTTACATAGGGTATAGTTGTTTGATTAATTCTGTTATTTTTAACTTCCCCCCACACCTCCCACTCCTCTTTTCCCTCTATACAGTCATCCCTTCCTCCATTCTTACCACCTCCTTAACCCGAACCCTAAACAAACCCTAACACTAACACTAACCCCTCCCACCCCCCATTATATGTCCTCATCCACTTATCAGTGAGATCACTTGTCTTTTAGTTTTTTGAGATTGGCTTATCTCATTTAGCATGATATTCTTGAATTTAATCCATTTGCCTGGAAATACCATAATTTTATCATTCTTTATGGTGGAGTAATATTCCATTGTATATATATGCCACAGTTTGTTTATCCATTCATCTATTGAAGGACATCAAGGTTGGTTCCACAATCTGGCTATGGTGAATTGAGCAGCAATGAACATTGATGTGGCTGTATCTCTGTAGTATGCTGATTTTAAGTCATTTGGGTATAAGCCAAAGAGTGGGACAGCTGGGTCAAATGGTGGGTCCATTCCAAGGTTTCTGAGGAATCTCCATGCTGCTTTCCAGAGTGGCTGCACTAATTTGCAACCCCACCAACAATGTATGACTGTACCTTTTTCCCCATACCCTCTCCAACACCAATTGTTGCTTGTGCTCTTGATAATCACCATTCTAATTGGGCTAAAATGGAATCTTAGGGTAGTTTTGATTTGCATTTCTCTTATTACTTGAGATGTTGAATATTTTTCAATATATCTGTAGATTGCTTGTTCATCTTCTTCTGTGAAGTGTCTGTTCATTTCCTTAGCCCATTTGTTGATTGGATTATTTGTATTCTTGGTCTAGAGTTTTTTGAGTTCTTTATAGATTCTGGAAATAAGCGCTCTATCTGAAGTATGAGTTGTGAAGATATTCTCCCACTCTGTAGGCTCTCTCTTCACATTACTGGTAGTTTCCTTTGCCGACAGAAAGCTTTTTAGTTTCAACTTATCCCAGTTTTTGATTCTTGCTTTTATTTCTTCTGCTATGGGAGTCCTGTTAACTAATTCTGACCCTAAGCCAACAAGTTGAAGATTTGGACCTATTTTTTCTTCTATAAGATTTAGGGTCTCTGGTCTGATTCCAAAGTCCTTGATCCATTTTGAGTTGAGTTTTGTGCAGGGTGAGAGATAGGGGTTTAATTTCATTCTGTTGCATATGGTTTTCCAGTTTTCCCAGCACCTTTTGTTGAAGAGGCTATCTTTTCTCCATTGCGTATTTTTGGCCCCTTTGTCTAGTATGAGAAAATCGTATTTATTTGGGTTTGTGTCCATGTCCTCTATTTGGTACCATTGTTCTACCTGTCTATTTTGGTACCAATACCATGCCATTTTTGTTACTATTGCTTTGTAATAGGGTTGAAGATCTGGTGTTGCGATACTTCCTGCTTCGCTCTTGCTACTGAGGATTGCTTTAGCTATTCTTTGTTTTTTTTTTTATTTTTCCAGATGAATTTCATAATTGCTTGCTCTATTTCTGTAAGGTACATCATTGGAATTTTAATTGGAATTGCGTTGAATTTGTATAGCACTTTTGGTAGTATGGCCATTTTGACAATATTAATTCTGCCTAGCCAAGAACATGGGAGATCTTTCCATCTTCTAAGGTTTTCTTTAATTTCTTTCTTTAGTGTTCTGTAGTTCTCATTGTAGAGGTCTTTCACCTCTTTTGTGAGATTGATTCCCAAGTATTTTATTTTTTCGATGTTATTGTGAATGGGGTAGTCTTCCTAATTTCTCTTTCTGAAGATTCATCAATTATGTATAAAAATGCATTGGATTTATGAGCATTGATCTTGTAACCTGCTACTTTACTGAATTCACTTATGAGTTCTAAAAGTTTTCTGGTGGAATTTCCAGGTTTCACTAAATATATAATCATGTCATAAGCGAACAGATACTGTTTGAATTCTTCTTTTCCAATTCATGTCCCTTTAATTTCTTTGGTTTGTCTAATTGCTCTGGCTAGAGTCTCAAGAACAATGTTGAATAGAAGTGGTGAAAGAGGGCATCCCTGCCTTTTTCCAGTTTTTAGGGGGAATACTTTCAGTTTTTCACCATTGAGAATGATATTGGCCATGGGCTTAGCGTAGATGGTCTTTACAATGTTAAGGAATGTTCCCACTACCCCAATTTTTTCTAGTGTTTTGAGCATGAAGTGATGCTGTATTTTATCGAATGCTTTTTCTGCATCTATTGAAATAATCATGTGATTCTTAACTTTAAGTCTGTTGATATGGTGAATGACATTTATTGATTTCTGGATGTTGAACCAACCTTGCATTCCTGGGATAAAACCCACTTGATCGTGGTGCACTACCTTTTTAATATATTTGTATGAAATTTGCTAAAATATTGTTGAAAATTTTTACATTGATTATTATTAAGGTTATTGGTCTGAAATTTCCTTTCCACGATGTGTCTCTGTCTGGTTTAGGTATCAGGATAATATTGGTTTCATAGAATGAATTTTGTTGGGTTCCCTCTTCTTCTTTTTCATGGAATACTCTGAGGAGTATTGGAATGAGCTCTTCTTTAAAGGTTTTGTAAACTCGACTGAGAACCCATCTGGTCCCGCACTTTCTTTCTTGGTAGGCTTTTTATGACCTCTGCTATTTCATTACTTGAAATTGATTTATTTAAGTTGTGTATATCCTCCTCATTCAGTTTAGGAAAGTCATATGTATCTAGAAACTTGTTGATGTCTATGAGGTTTTCTATTTTGTTGGAATATCAATTTTCAAAATAGCTTCTAATTATGTATTGTATTTCACTCATGTCTGTTATGCTATTTCCTTCTTCATTCTGAATTTTAGTAATTTGAGTTTTCTCCCTCTTTCTCTTTGTTAGTGTGGCTAAGGGTTTATCAATTTTGTTTATTTTTCAAAGAACCAACTATTTAGTTTTTTAATTTTACAATTGTTTCTTTTGTTTCAATTTCATTGATTTCAGCTCTGATTTTAACTTTTTCCTGTCTTCTACTACTTTTGGTGTTGTTCTGCTCTTCTTTTTCTAGGGCTTTGAGCTGTAGTGTTAAGTCATTTATTTGCTGATTTCTACTTCTTTTGTTGAATGCACCCCATGAAATAAATCTTCCTCTAAGTACTGCTTTCATACTGTCCCAGAGACTGGGATATGATGTGTCTTTGTTCTCGTTTACTTCTAAGAATATTTTTATTTCCCTCCTGATGTCTTTTGTTATCCATTCATCATTTAATAGCATATTATTTAACTCCAGGTATTGGAGAAATTTCTGTTTTTTAATCTGTCATTTTTTTTCTAATTTCAATCCATTATGATGTGATAGAATACAAGGTAGTATCTCTATCTTCCTGTATTTGCTAACAGTAGCTTTGTGGCATAAAATATGGTCTATTTTAGAGAAGGATCCATGTGCTGCTGAGAAGAAAGTGTATTCGTTCTTTGTTGGATGGTATATTCTAATATGTCCGTTAAGTCTAAATTGTTGATTGTTTTATTGAGATCTATGGTTTCTTTATTCAATTTTTGTTTGGAAGATCTATCCAGTGGTGAGAGAGGTGTATTAAAATCGCCTAGTATTATTATGTTGTGGTCTATTTGATTTCTGGAACTGAGAAGGATTTGTTTGACGTACATTGATGAGCTAATATTCGGGCCATAGATATTTATGATTGTTATGTCTTGCTGATTTATGCTTCCCTTAAGCAGTATGTAATGTCCTTCTTTATCCCTTCTGACTTGTTTTGGCTTTAAGTCCAGATTATCTGATATGAGGATGGATACTCCAGCTTTTTTGCTGTGTCCGTGTGCATGGTATGTTTTTTCCCATCCTTTCACTTTTAGTCTATGGGTATCTCTTTCTATGAGATGAGTCTGTTGCAGGCAGCATACTGTTGGATTTTCTTTTTAATCCAATCTGACAGACTATGTCTTTTGATTGATGAGTTCTGGCAATTAACATTCAGAGTTATTATTGTGATATGATTTGTATTTCCAGTCATTTGACTCATTTTTGTTTTTTGAGATGATTTTGTTTCTCCTTTATTTGGCTATTCCTATAGGCTTGTTTTCCCATTGCTGATTTGCATCATTGTTTTTCATCTCTTCCTCATGGAATATTTTGCTGAGAATGTTCTGTAATGCTGGCTTTCTTTTTGTAAATTCCTTTAGCTTTTGTTTATCATGGAAGGATCTTATTTCATCATCAAATCTAAAAGTAAGTTTTGCCGGGTATAAAATTCTTGGTTGGCATTCATTTTCTTTTGGGGCTTGGTAAATGTTGTTCCAGGCCCTTCTAGCTTTTAGGGTCGGGATTGAAAAATCTGCTGATATCCGTATTGGTTTCCCCCTGAATGTGATTTGATTCTTTTCTCTCGTGGCCTTTAAAATTCTGTCTTTATTTTGTATGTTATGTATTTTCATAAAATGTGCCTTGGTGTGTGTCTGTTGTAATTTTGTGTATTTGGAGTCCTATAAGCCTCTTGTACTTGGTTTTCCATTTTGTTCTTCAGATTTGGGAAATTTTCTGATATTATTTCATTGAATAGATTGTTCATTCCTTTTTTTTGTTTGTTTGTTTCTCTAAGCCTTCCTCAATCTCAATAATTCTTAAATTTGTCTTTTTCTTGATATCCCATAATTCTTGTAGATTCTCTTCATGATTTCTTAACATCTTCTCTGTTTGGTCAACTTTGTTTTCAAGATTAAATATTTTTTCTTCAATATCTGAGGTTCTGTCTTCCAGGTGTTCTATCCTATTGGTTATGCTTTCTATGGAGTTTTTAACTTGGTTTATTGTTTCCTTCATTTCAAGGATTTCTGTACTTTTTTTCATATCTCTAACTCTTTATTGAAATGATCTCTTGCTTCCCATTGCTCTTTTAACTGTTGATTGGTGCGATCATTTAATGCCTGCATTTGCTCTTTCATCTCCTTCTTCAATGCCTGCCTTTGCTCTTTCATCTCCTTGTTTGCTTCCCTGATTGTTTTATTTCTGTACATTCTCAACTCCCTTTCTGACATTTCTTCTGTTGTGCTGTCATTGGGTTTTATTGATATACTATCTAGGTTTGTTTGGGACATTTTCTTTCCTTGTTTTCTCATATTGGTCAGATGTCAGTGGGACTCTGAGATATTGCAGAATGTCTATTGGCTTATAGTGTCCCTATAGATTTTCAGTATATCACCTCCCAGACTTCAGTAGCCTGAAGTCTTGGAGGAACTTGATAATGCAGTGCTTCAGAAGAAAGCTGTCCCTAGCCCGCTACTGGTTCCAGGGTTTGGAGCTGACTCTGTTCAGAAAAGCTCTCACAGGCGGTCTGCTCCAAGAAGCTGGCCGTGAAGGGTGCCTGCCATTGGAGGGAGCAGGGTTGCTTGTGGAAGTTTCTGGTTGCCCTGCGCTGGTCCCAGAGGCTGCCTGCGGGCTGGAGCTCTCTGCTGGCTCTGGGAATTGTGACTGACTCTGTGTAGAAAGGCTCTTACTGGCTGGTCTGCTCTGTGAAGCTACCCTTGAAATGCACCTGCTATCAGAGGGAACAGGGCTGCTTGGGGAAGTCCTTGGCTGCCCTGTCCTTGTCCCTGAAGCTGCCTGCGGACTGAGTCTCATTGCTGATTCTGGGACTTGGAGCTGGTTCTGTACAAAAAGGCTCTCACTGCGGGAACCTGCTCCGAGAAGCTGGCCGTGTGGGGGGAGTCCACCACCGGAGGGTGGATGGCTACCTGGGGAAAACTCTACCTGCCCTTCCCTGCTTTGAGAAGCCACCCCTATCCTGGCCTGCCACCCTGGTAGTGCTTTGCCTGGTGGGGGAGACTCACCCCGTGGCTGTATTTCAGTCTGAGTCTCTCAATGCCTCCCCTTCTTAAATCCTGGGTTCTGGAGCGACAGGAGATGCACTCACCCTCTAGTCTGCCATCTTGGATCGCCCCGTGGAAAGAGCCTGTGGCCAGAGGGAGCAGGGCTACCTGGAGAAGTCTCTGACTACCCTTCTTTGGTCCCAGAGGCTGCCTATGGGCTGGAGTTCTCCACTGGCTCTGGGACTTGTGGCTGGCTCTGTGTAGAAAGGCTCTCACTGGGCAGTCTGCTCCGAGAAGCTACCCTTGAAAGGCGCCTGCCTTTGGAGGGAGCAGGGCTGCTTGAAGAAGTCCCTGGCTGCCCTGTCCTGGTTCCTGAAGCTGCCTGCGGGCCGGAGCTCGCTGCTGGCTCCAGGACTCGGAGCTGGTTCTGTGCAGAAAGACCTAAATTTTTTGAAAAATAATTTTCACCAGTTTCACTAAGGAGTGGGTCATGCTAAAATGGACAATCATTGTTTCTTTAGTACTTAGGTCTTAACAAGTTACTCTACTGATTTATCAGTAGTAATAACATTAACAAGAAAATCAATCCATTAGTTTGAGGTTAAATATATGAAATTCACAATATGTACACATTTTTATATTCTAAAGAGCTATTTACTATGAATTTACCCAGTTCTTCTTAAGTGTAGAATGTTTTATTCATTAATGCCCACAACTCAATAATCTAGGTACTATTACTGTCCCTGCTTCACAGGTAGGGCAACATTTGCAAAGAGATTTAATGGTTTACCAAGTGACTGAAAGCTTAAATGTGGAGGAACTGGGATCCAAACCCATATACCAGGCTCTAAAGCAGATGTACTTCATCAATACATTGTAAAAACTCAAATCAATTGTGTTTCAATGAATAATTTCAGGCTTTTCTTGAAATGACATGACAAAATTTTTTTAAATTTATTTTTATTGTAAACAAATGGGATACATATTGTTTCTGCTTGTATGTGGAGTAACAGCATAACATTTGGGTAATCATACAATTACATAGGGTAATGAGGTTTGTTTCATTCTGTTATTTTTTCCTTACCCCCACCCCTCCCATCTCTCTTTACCCTCTATACAGTCCCTCATTCATCTATTCTTGACCACCTTCCACATCCCATTATGTGTCATCATCCACTTATCAGTGAGATAATTTATCCTTTGGATTTTTGAGATTGGCTTTCTCACTTAGCATGATATTCTCCAATTTCATCCATTTGCCTGCAAATGCCATAATTTTATTATTCTTTGTAGCTAAGTAATATTCCATTGTATATATATATACCACATTTTCCTTATCCACTCATCAATTGAAGGACATCTAGGTTGGTTCCAGTCTGGCTATTGTGAATTGAGCAGTATGAACATTGATGTGACTGTATCTCTGTAGTATGCTGATTTTAAGACCTTTGGGTATAGGCCGAGGAGTGGGAGAGCTGGGTCAAATTGTGGGTCCATTCCAGTTTTTCTAAGGAATCTCCACAATGCTTTCCAGAGTGCTTGCACTAATTTGCAGCCCCACCAGGAATGTATGAATGTACCCTTTTCCCCACATCCTTGCCAACACCTATTGTTGCTTGTATTCTTGATAATCGCCATTCTAATTGGGGTGAGATGGAATATTAGTGTAGTTGTGATTGGCATTTCTCTTATTACTGAAGATGGTGAACATTTTTTCATATGTTTGTTGTTTGCTTGTAGATCTTCTTCTGTGAAGCATCTGTTCATTTCCTTAGCCCATTTGTTGATTGGGTTATTTGTATTCTTGGTCTAGAATTTTTTGAGTTCTTTATATATTCTGGAAATTAGTGCTCTATCTGAAGTATCAGTGTCAAAGATATTCTCCCACTCTGTAGGCTCTCTCTTCGCATTGCTGACAGTTTCCTTTGATGAGAGAAAGCTATTTAGTTTGATTCGATCTCAGTTATTGATTCTTGCTTTTATTTCTTGAGCTATGGGAGTCCTGTTAAGGAAGTCTGATCCTAAGCCACTAGGTGAACATTTGGACCTAATTTTCTTCTATAAGATGCAGGGTCTCTGGTCTGATTTCAAGGTCCTTGATCCATTGTGAGTATATTTTTGTGCAAGGTAGAGATAGGGGTTTAGTTTCTTTCTGTTGCATATGAATTTCCAGTTTTCCCAGCACCATTTGTTGAAGACGCCATCTTTTCTCCATTGCTTATTTTTGGCCCCTTTGTCTAGTATGAGAAAATTGTATTTATTTGGGTTTGTGTCCATGTCCTCTATTTGGTACCATTGATCTACCTGTCTATTTTGTGCCAATACCATGCCATTTTTGTTACTATTGCTTTGTAGTATGGTTGAAGTTCTGGTATTGTCATACCCCCTGTTTCATTCTTTCTGCTAAGGATTGCTTTAGCGATTCTGGGTTTCTTATTCTTCTGGATGAATGTCATGATTGTTTGCTCTATTTCTGTAAGGTAAGTCATTGGAATTTTAATTGGAATTGCATCGAATCTGTATAGCACTTTGGGTAGTATGGCCATTTTGACAATATTAATTCTGCCTATCAAAAACATGGGAGATCTTTCCATCTCCTAAGATCTTCCTCAATTTCTTTCTTCAATGTTTTGTAGTTTTCATTGTAGAGATCTTTCACCTCTTTGGTTAGATTGATTTCTAAGTACTTATTTTATTTTTTTCAGGCTATTGCAAATGGATTTGTTTTCCTCATTTCCCTTTCAGCTGTTTCATTGCTTGTGTATAAAATGCTTTAGATTTTTGCATGTTGATTTTATAGCCTGCTATTTTGCTGAATTCATTGATGATGTCTAGAAGTTCTCTGGAGGTTTTTGGATCCTGTAAATAGAGAATCATGACATCAGCAAATAGTGACAGCATAAGTTTCTCTTTCCCTATTCGTATCCATTTAATTTCTTTGGTGTACCTAATTGCTCTGGCTAGAGTTTCGAAGACAATGTTGAATAGAAGTGGTGAAAGAGGACATCCCTGTCTTGTACCCATTTTTAAAGGGAATGGTTTCAGTTTTTCTCCATTTAGAATGATGTTGTAAGCAGGCAGGCTGAACGTGGGTTCAGACTCTGGTACCAAAACAATAAAAAAAATCTAATTTGATAAAAAAGAATGATGTTGGCCATGGGCTTAGCATAAATACCCTTTACAATGTTCATGTATGTTCCTACTATCCCTATTTTCTCCAGTGTTTTGAGCATGAAGGGGTGTTGTTTTTTCTCGAACAATTTTTCTGCATCAATTGATGTAACCATATGATTTTTATCATTAAATCTATTGACATGATGGATTATGTTTATTGATTTATGTATGTTATTCCATCCTTGCATTCCAGGGATGAATCCCACTTGATTGTGCTGCACGATTTTCTTAATTTGTTTTTGGATGCGGTTTGCCAAAATTTTGTTAAGGATCTTTGCATTTATATACATCAAGGATATTGGTCTAACATTTTCTTTCTTTGATGTGTCTTTTCCTGGTTTGGGTATGAGGGTGAGATTAGCTCCATAAAATGAGTTTGGTAGGGTACCCTCCTTTTCTATTTCCTGGAATACTTTGAGAAGTATCGGAATGAGTTCTTCTTTGAAGGTCTTGTAGAACTCGGCTGAGAATACATCTGGTCCTGGGCTTTTCTTGGATGGTAGATTTTTAAGGGCTTCTTCTATTTCATTTCTTCATATTGATCTGTTTAAATTGTGTTTGTCCTCCTGGGTCAGTTTAGGAGGAGCATATGTCTCTAGAAATTTGTCAATATCTTCGGTAGTTTCTATTTTATTGGAATACAGATTTTCAAAGTAGTTTCTCATTATGTTCTGTATCTCAGTGGTGTCTGTCGTGATATTTCCTTTTCATCATGAATTTTAGTAATTTGAGTTTTTTCTCTCCTTCTCTTTGTTAGTGTGGCTAAGGGTTTGTCTATTTTGTTTACTTTCTCAAAGAATCAACTTTTTGTTCTGTCATTTTTTTGAATTGTTTCATTTGTTTCAATTTCATTGATTTTAACTCTGATTTTAATTATTTCCTGTCTTCTACTACTTTTGCTGTTATTCTGTTCTTCCTATTCTAGGACTTTGAGCTGTAATGTGGTCATTTAATTGTTGACTTTTCATTCTTTTCGGGAATATGCTCAATGTATTGAGTTTTTCTCTTAGTACTGCTTTCATAGTGTCCCAGAGATTTTGATATGTTTATCGTCATCCTCATTGACCTCTAAGAATTTTCTTATCTCCTCCATGATGTCTTTTGTTATCCATGTTTCATTCAGTAGAATATTATTTAACCTCCAGGTGTTGGAGTAATTTCTGTTTTTTATTTTGTCATTGATTTCTTTTCTCAGTCCATTATGATCTGACAGAACACAAGGGAGTATCTCTATTTTTTTGCATTTCCTCAGGGCTGCTTGGTGGCATAACATATGATATTTCTGAGAAGGTTCCATGTGCTGCTGAGAAGAAAGTGAATGCACTCATTGATGGATGGAATATTCTATATGTGTCAATTAAGTCTAGGTTATTGATTGCATTATTGAGTTCTATGGTTTCTGTGGTTGGTTTTTGTTTGGAATATCTATCTTGGGGTGACAGCAGTGCATTAAAGTCACCCAGAATTTTTGTATTGTGTTCTATGTGATTCCTGAAATTGAGAAGAATTTGTTTGATGTACAGCGATGCACCATTGTTTGGGGCATAAAAATTTATTATCATTATGTCTTCTTGATTTTTGGTTCCCTTAAGCAGTATGTTCTTCTTTATCCCTTCTGACTAACTTTGACTTGCAATCCACTTTATCTGATATAAGGAAGGAAACCCCCACTTTTTTACTGAGTCCTTGTGTGTGGTAGGTTTTTTCCCATCCTTTCACCTTCAGTCTGTGGATGTCTTTTTCTATGAGATGAGCCTCTTGCATGCAGTATATTGTTGTATCTTTCTTTTTAATCCATTCAGAAAGTGTATGTCTTTTGATTGATGAGTTTAGGCCATTAACATTCAGGATTATTATTGAGATATGATTTGTATTCTCAGTCATTTGACTTATTTTTGGTTTTTAAGTTGGCTTCATTTCTCCTTTGAGTGGTTTTTCCCTAAGGTAATTCCTCCCTTTGCTGACCTGCATTGTTGCTTTTCATTTCCTCCTCATGGAATATTTCATTGAGAACATTCTGTAGTACACATTTTCTATTTGTAAATTCTTTTACCTTTTGTCTATCATGGAAGGATTGTATTTCATCTTCAAATCTGAAGGTTAGTTTTGCTGGGAATAGGATTCTTGGTTGGCAACCATATTCTTTCAGAGCTTGAAATACTTTGTTCCAGGTCCTTCTAGCTTTTAGAGTCTGGGTTGAGAAGTTGTCTGCTCTCCATATATCCCCCTATATGTAGTCTGATGCTTTTTTCCTGTGGCCTTCAAATTCCTATCTTTAATTTGAATGTTAGGCATTTTCATTATAATGTGCCTTGGTGTGGATCTGTTGTGATTTTGTGCATTTGGTGTTCTGTAAGCCTCTTGTATTTGATTTTCCATTTCATTCTTCAGGCTTGGGAATTTTTCTGATATTATTTCTTTGAATAGGTTGTGCATTCCTTTGGTTTCTATCTCTGTGCCTTCCTCAATCCCAACAGTTCTTAAATTTGGTCTTTTCATGATGTCCCATAGTTCTTAGAGATTTTTTTCATGATTTCTTACCATCTTCTCTGTTTGGGCAACTTTATTTTCAAGACTAAATGTTTTGTCTTCATTGTCTGAGGTTCTGTCTTCCAAGTGGTCTAGTCTGTTGGTGATGCTTTCCATTGAGTTTTTTATTTGGTTTATTGTTTCCTTCATTTCAAGTATTTCCATTTGATTTTTTTTTTAGATTCTCTACCTCTTTGTTGAAATGATCTTTTGCTTCCTGCAGGTGCTCTTTCAGCTTATTGGTATTATAATTTATTGTCTGTATTTGTTCTCTAATCTCATCCTTTACTTCGTGAATCATCTTAATCATGTATAATCTGAAGTCCTTTTCTGACATTTCTTCTAACATACTGTCATTGGATTCTATTAATATAGAATCTAGATTTGTTTGGATCATTTTCTTCACTTGTTTTTTTCTGTTGTTCATGTATCTTCCCCTCTAGCAGTGCAGAACTAAGGTATTTCTGATTTTTCCCTATAGGCTTATAGCAACCCTATAGGTTTCCAAAACCCATTCTTTAAAGGGAGATCAATATTAGCAGTGCCCAATTAAGACACTATGAAATCCTAGACCAAATAGCCCCTATGAGGACAATAACACAATTGTCATAATAAACAGAATGAGTTCAAATTTTATCGTCAGTAAAACAGATTGGAAATAAAGTCTACAGTTTCTAATGGAGGACAAAGAGGATGCAGAGGGATGTAGAATGTGGCTGTTAATGGGATAAGAAAAGAATGTACAGAAGTTGTAGATAATAGAAAGAGTGAGAGTGTAATAAAAAAAATGGATGTTAGCGTGCAAAAAAAGGAAGAAAAAGTCTCTGAGGGAACAGGTAAACAAATGGAAAAGAGAGCAAGAAAAGTAAGGAAATAAAAACTTAATTTTTTTCAATAAGGAGAGAAAATAAATCTATAGTATAACAGTCATATAATAATGAGATCTCCCAGAGTTCAATAGCCTGATGCATGAGAGGTACCTGACAATGAGCTTCAAGCCTCCAGCAGGCATCTTGGGATGGGTTTTGCCCCAACTAAAGATTGTATCTACGACTTCCAGGATTATGCAAGATGGCCATTATGGCTTACGAATGTGTTGGCAAAATGAGGAGCTGCAGCTCAGGGGTGGATGTGGTCAGTCAGAGGTCCTGGATGCAGGGTATGGTTGGTCAGGCAGGGTTCCTGGAGGTCGGGTGTGTTTGGTGTGGTTTTGGGATCCTGGAGTTTGATTGCAATCAATTGGTCTGGGGTCCCAGTGTTAGGGCACAGTCAGTTGGTCTGGGAGTCCTGGTGGCAGGGAGCTGTAAGTCGATGTGAGAGACCCAGAGGCAGGGAGTGATTGATCATGCTGAGGGATCCTGGAGATGGGGCTCTGTCAGTCTGGCCAGGGGTTCTACGGGACTTGGCTCTTGTCTCAAAATGGTGGCAGCCACGTGTCATCAAGCCTGCAGGTACTGTAACAGTAAACTTCCAGGCAACAGCAAGCAACTTTATGCTCCACTGGAGGTTGGCAATCAGGTTGCTGACTGTTGTTGGATGATTGGGAGGTGAAATTCATGCATTGGTTGATGGAAAGGAGTAAGGCAGGTGATGGACAGGTGAGAGGCAGGCAAATGGCGGATGACAGGCATCTGAGAGTGAGTAATCTGCACTCAAAAAATGTGTCAATGTGCTGGCAGACTGCAAGTGATCACAGTAGACAAATGGGGTAAACACCAGGGGATCAATAGTCAGCAAAAACTGCCTTACCAAGAAACAGATATCCTCTGCTTGAAACTGGAGTTACGAGGTGACAAGGAATGCAGCCTCCCTCTATTCCACCATCTTGGATCTCTGACAAGAGAAAACTTACAAAAAATAATATGTGGGTTTCTTTCCTTCTTTCATTTTCAATAGTGTTACTACAACTCACCATAACTGCAGGCTTATTACACAGCTAGCTTCTCGAAGCAGGCGGCCAAGTAAGAGCCTTTACCCATGGAGCCAGCTTAGAGCCCTGGACCCAGTGACAGGCCCTGACCTGCAGGCAACTTCTGGAACTATTGCAGGGCAGTCAGAGACTTCCCCAAGCAGCCCTGCTCCCTCCGGCAGCAGGCTTGTTCCACAGCCAGCTTCTTGGGGCAGGCCACACAATGAGAACCTTTCCACACAGAGCCAGCTGCAAGCCCAGGACCTAGTGGCAGGCCATGGCCTGCAGACAAATTCTGGGACCAAGGAATGGCAGCCAGAAACTTCCCCAAGCAGCCCTGCTCCCTCCTGTGGCAGGCACAAACTATAAACAGCTCCTCAGAGCAGACCCGTACAGTAAATGCTTTTCCCACAAGGCCAGCCCCATCCCTGGAACCAGTAGCAGTCTAGGGGCAGCTTTCTTCTAAAGCACTGCATTATCAAGTTCCTCCAAGAATTCAGGCCACTGAAGTCTGGGAGGTGATATACTGCAAATCTATAGGGACACTATAAGCCAAAGAGGAAATCTGCAATATCTCAGAGTCCCACTAATATCTGACCAAAATGAGAAATCAAGAGAAGAAAATATCCCAAACAAACCTAGATAGTATATCAATAAAACCCAATGACAGCACAGCAGAAGAAATATCAGAAAGGGAGTTCAGAATGTACATAATTAAAACAATCAGGGAAGCAAATGATGAGATGAAAGAGCAAATGCAGGCATTGAAGGAGGAGATGAAAGAGCAAATGCAGGCAATAAATGAACGAACCAATCAACAGTTAAAAGAGCAAATACGGGAAGCAAGAGATCATTTCAATAAAGAGTTAGAGATACTGAAAAAAAGTACAGAAATCCTTGAAATGAAGGAAACAATAAACCAAGTTAAAAACACCATAGAAAGCATAACCAATAGGATAAAACACCTGGAAGATACAACCTCAGACATTGAACACAAAATATTTAATCTTGAAACCAAAGTTGACCAAACAGAGAAGATGTTAAGAAATCAAGAACAGAATCTACAAGAATTATGGGATATCATGAAACAGACAAATTTAAGAATTATAGGGATTGAGGAAGCCTTAGGAAACAAACCAAAGGAATGAACAATCTATTCAAAGAAATAATATCAGAAAATTTCCCAAATCTGAAGAATGAAATGGAAAACCAGGTAAAAGAGGCTTATAGGACTCCAAATATACAAAATTAAAACAGACCCACACAAAGGCACATTATTATGAAAATACCTAACATACAAAATAAAAAGAGAATTTTAAAGGCCATGAGAGAAAAGAATCAAATTACGTTCAGAGGGAAACGAATATGAATATCAGCAGATATTTCAATCCAGACCCTAAAAGCTAGAAAGGCCTGGAACAACATTTACCAAGCCCTGAAAGAAAATGGATGCCAACCAAGAATCTTATACCCAGCAAAACTTACTTTCAGATTTGATGACAAAATAAATTTTCTACATGATAAACAAAGCTAAAAGAATTTACAAAGAGAATGCTGGCCTTACAGAATATTCTCAGCAAAATATTCCATGAGGAAGAGATGAAAAATAAGGATGCAAATCAGCAATGGGAGGAACTAGCCTAAAGGAATAGCCAAATATGGAGAAACAAAATCATGTCAAAAAACAAAAATGAGTCAAATGAATGGAAATACAAATCATATCACAATAATAACTCTGAATGTTAATCACTTGAACTCATCAATCAAAAGACATAGACAGGCATTTTGGATTAAAAAGATAAATCCAACAATATGCTGCCTGCAAGAGACTCATCTCATAGAAAGAGATACCCATTGACTAAAAGTGAAAGGATGAGAAAAAACATACCATGCACACAGACACAGCACAAAAGCTGGAGTAATCCATCCTTATTTCAGATATTGTGGTCTTCAAGCCAAAACAAGTCAGAAGAGATAAAGAAGCACATTGCATACTGCTTAAGGGAAGCATAAATCAACAAGACATAACTATCATACATATCTATGACCTGAACATTGGCTCATCCATATACGTCAAACAAATCCTTTTCAGTTCCAGAAATCAAATAGACCACAACACAATAATACTAGGTGATGTTAACACACCTCTCTGACCACTGGATAGATATTCCAAACAAAAATTGCATAAAGAAACCACAGATCTCAATAACACAATCAACAATTTAGACTTAACAGACATATATAGAATATACCATGCAACAAAGAATGAATACACTTTCTTCTCAGCAGCACATGGATGCTTCTCTAAAATAGACCATATTTTATGCCACAAAGCTACTGTTAGCAAATACAAGAAGATAGAGATACTACCTTGTATTCTATCAGATCATAATGGATTGAAATTAGAAAAAAATGACAGATTAAAAAACAGAAACCTGCAATACCTGGAGAATAAATAATACATTATTATATGATGAATGTATAATAGAAGACATCAGGAGGGAAATAAAAAATTCTTAGAAGTAAACAAGAACAAACACATATCATATCCAAATCTCTGGGAAACTATGAAAGCAGTACTTAGAGGAAGATTTATTTCATGGGGTGCATTCAACAAAAGAAGTAAATATCAACAAATAAATGACTTAACACTATAGCTCAAAGCCCTAGGAAAAGAAGAGCAGAACATCACCAAAAGTAGTAGAAGACAGGAAATAGTTAAAATCAGAGCCGAAATCAACGAAATCGAAACAAAAGAAACAATCGGAAAAATTATCAAAATAAATAGTTGGTTTCTAAAAATAAACAAAATTGATAAACCCTTAGCCACACTAACAAAAGATGAAGAGGGAAAAAATTCAAATTACTAAAATTCGGAATGAACAAGGAAATATTACAACAGACACGAGTGAAATACAAAACATAATAAGAAACTATTTTGAAAATCTATATTCCAACAAAACAGAAAACGTCGAAAGATATCAAGTTTCTAGAGAAATATGAAATTACGTAAATTGAACAGGGAGTATATACACAACTTAAATAAACCAATTTCAGGCAATGAAATAGAAGAGGTCATCAAAAGCCTACCAACAAAGAAAAGTGCGGGACCAGATGGGTTCTCAGCCGAGTTCCACAAAACCTTTAAAGAAGAGCTCATTACAATACTCCTCAAACTATTACATGAAATAGAAGAGGAGGGAACCCTCCCAAACTCATTCTAAGAAGCCAATATCACCCTGATACCTAAACCAGACAGAGACACATTGAGGAAAGAAAATTTCAGACCAATATCCTTAATGAACATCAATGCAAAAATTCTCGACAAAATTTTAGCAAATCGCATACAAAAACATATTAAAAAGATAGTGCACCATGATCAAGTGGGTTTCATCCCAGGGATGCAAGGTTGGTTCAACATCAGGAAATCAAAAAATGTCATTCACCATATCAACAGACTTAAAGTTAAGAATCACATGATTATTTTGATAGATGCAGAAAAAGCATTTGATAAAATACAGCATCCTTTCATGCTCAAAACACTAGAAAAAATAGGGATAGTGGGAACCTTCCTTAATAGTGTAAAGGCCATCTATGCTAAGCCCATGCCAAAATCATTCTAAATGGTGAAAAACTGAAAGCATTCCCCTAAAAACTGGAACAAGACAGGGATGTCTTCTTTCACCACATCTATTCAACATCGTCCTTGAAGCTCTAGTCAGAGCATTTAGACAGACCAAAGAAATTAAAGGGATACGAATAGGAAAAGAAGAACTCAATCTATCCCTGTTTGCTGATTACATGATTATATATTTAGAGGAACCTGGAAATTCCACCAGAAAACTTTGAGATCTCATAAGTGAATTCAGTAAATTCGCAGGATATAAGATCAATGTACATAAATCTAAGGCCTTTTTATACATATAAGTGATGAATCTTCAGAAAGAGAAATTAGGAAAACTACCCCATTCACAATAGCATCGAAAAAAATAAAATACTTGGGAATCAATCTCACAAAAGAGGTGAAAGACCTCTACAATGAGAACTACAGAACACTAAAGAAAGAAATTAAAGAAAACCTTAGAAGATGGAAAGATCTCCCATGTTCTTGGATAGGAAGAATTGATATTGTCAAAATGGTCATACTACCAAAAGTGCTATACAGATTCAATGCAATTCCAATGAAAATCCCAATGATGTACCTTACAGAAACAGAACAAGAAATTATGAAATTCATCTGGAGGAATAAGAAACCCAGAATAGCTAAAGCAATCCTTGGCAGAAAGAGTGAAGCAGGGGGTATCGCAATACCAGATCTTCAACTCTACTACAAAGCAATAGTAACAAAAACGGCATGGTATTGGTACCAAAATAGAAAGGTGGATCAATGGTACAGAAAGAGGACACAAACAGAAACCCAAATAAATACAATTTTCTCATACTAGACAAAAGGGTCAAAAATATGCAAGGGAGAAAAGATAGCCTCTTCAACAAATGGTGCTGGGAGAATTGGAAATCCATATGCAACAGAATGAAACTAAACCCATATCTCTCACCATGCACGAAACTAAACTCAAAATGGATTAATGACCTCGGAATTCAGACCAGAAACCTTGCATCTTATAGAATAAAAAGTAGGTCCAGAGCTTCAACATGTCGGCTTAGGATCAGACTTCCTCAACAGGACTCCCATAGCACCAGAAATAATAGCAAGAATTAATAACTGGGATAGATTCAACTAAAAAGCTTTCTCTCAGCAAAGGAAACTATCAGCAGTGTGATGAAAGAGCCTACAGAGTGGGAGAAAATCTTTGCCAATCATACTTCAGATAGAGCTCTAATCTCCAGAATCTATAAAGAACTCAAAAAACTCTACAACAAGAATGCAAATAATCCAATTGACAAATGGGCTAAGGAAATGAATTGACACTTCACAGAAGAAGATCTACAAGCAATCAACAAACATATGGAAAAATGTTCAACATCGCTAGTAATAAGAGAAATGCAAATCAAAACCACCCTAAGATTCCATCTCACCCCAATTAGAATGGTGATTATCAAGAATACAAGCAACAACAGGTGTTGGCGAGGATGTGGGGGGAAAGGTACACTCATACATTGCTGGTGGGGCTGCAAATTAGTGCAGCCACTCTGGAAAGCAGTATGGATACTCCTTAGAAAACTCGGAATGGAACCATCATT